>NC_060954.1:48142428-48158985 GCF_022045245.1 Lucilia cuprina
TATCTATCTATCTATCTATCTATCTATCTATCTATCTATCTATCTATCTATCTATCTATCTATCTATCTATCTATCTATCTATCTATCTATCTATCTATCAATCTACTAACTTACACTTTTTGATACTTTTTCGTTATTCAAAAGACTGTTTTTTAACTTCCTAGAATCTAGAAACATACAATTACACATTTAGAGACCTTTGGAATTTATGTAATTTTGAACCGGGTATTCATACAGCTATATACTGATGGAATGATGGACTATAAGTACGAGCCTTTTGTTAGTCTTTGTTCATCAAACGTACAAGGAAAAACTTAACTATTATGTGCATTTTCATCGCAGTTCATTTATTTTTAACTCAAAACAACTGCCATTAAAGCTAGCGGGTGTAAGGATCAAATTGAAAAACATGTTAGGAATCACTTAGAAAAAATCCTTTATTTGAAATGTGCTTATCTTAAGAACATAATTGTTGCAGGTATGCTGCCAAGAAAAACAAATTTATTTTCTGCAAATGTTTATATAAAATTCTAAGTGATTGAACAAAATCACAGCCAGACTATCAACTGTTTGAGTTTTTGTGCAAAATTTCTAACTATCACTTCAGATACAATTCAACTATTACAATTTGGCTTTTTTTTAAATATTTTTTTATTTAACCAATTTTAGTTGCCAATTCAAAAAAAACTTTATTCACAAACTTTGTATCATACTAACGAGTTCAGTTTTTTTTGTTGCTCATATGCAAATTTATTTATTTTTTTTCATGGAGTTTTCAGTTTACAATGTTGCAAAAATAAGATTTCAATCAAACTGATGGTGCTAGAGAAAGCTGTTCCAAAAAAAAATCCTATACTAACTACTTGTGTATAAGCGAATGAACAAGAAACCTGAAACTGGGTTATAAAATGTTACAAATTTTGTGCGAAAAAGAATGATGAACACAAAACTAGAAAATATATAGATACACAAATACATTTACAAAATCATATAATACATATACATAGAATATATTTTTCATTTTCACAGTTGAATAACATACAAACATGATGGATTATGTATGTATTTATATAACCTTATATACGTACATGTTCGAGTTGGTTTTAGCACATAAACCCATTAACTATATGGCCAAAATGAAACTTTAGCTTTGTAGTATTTTTTATTTATCTTTTGATTTTCATTTCATAGCTTGTTAGAGTTTGTAGGGAAAAATAAAAAAGTATCTAGCGATATTTAATAAAATGTTTGAAATAGTTTTAACATCTGGGTGGTTTAGATATTTATATTCATACATACATATGTATATGCATATATTCGAATTCAAATGTCTGGGTTTTATTTTCCATTTTACACTGACTTTTACACGACAATATATAAATGTCTGTCTGTATATCTGTGTGTTATGGAAATTTAGTGAACGCTAAAAAGAAGTAACTATTAAACTGTTATAGTTAGAGTATTTAAATAGGCCTTCACGTAACTGAATTGAAGATAAATTAATAGTGATAATATGTATATAAAGATCTCATTTTAAAGGAGAAGGACTAAAGTCTTCTCTGTTCTGTAGTTTTATTCTAGTTCAGTTCTAGTTCAGTTCTAGTTCAGTTCTAGTTTAGTTCTAGTTCAGTTCTAGTTCAGTTCTAGTTCAGTTCTAGTTCAGTTCTAGTTCAGTTCTAGTTCTGTTCTAGTTCAGTTCTAGTTCAGTTCTAGTTCTGTTCTAGTTCTGTTCTAGTTCTGTTCTAGTTCTGTTCTAGTTCTGTTCTAGTTCTGTTCTAGTTCTGTTCTAGTTCTATTCTAGTTCTGTTCTAGTTCTGTTTAAATTTGTAAAGTTTTCATTAAAGTACTACAATTAAAAAATTAAAGAGTGAATTACATACTGATTCATTCTCTCCTTTTAAGCGGAAAAGTAACATTATTTTTATTATATTCTACAAAAATAACTATATAAATTTTTATATTTTTCCACTATTTTTTCATTCATTCAACATCATTGTAACAACAACGACAGAGAGCCACTGAATAAATACGAAAAAAGCGACAACGATGAGGGTATTGTGTCATTTTTAATTGTACGATAATAATTCTCGTCTAAAATTGTGCGCTTTTATTTCCTGGTTTATCTATGATTTTGTCGTTTTATTTTCACTTTTTTTTTGTTATAAATATATATCTTTTTTTTGCATACACTATTCATATCTCATATGTTTTTGTAGTGGTTTATGTTTATTTGTGGGTTTTTATCTAAATCGTAAAAATTTATACAATGTTAGCTGCCAGCAGTTGTGGGAGGGGTATCTGCCGTTGGTGTAGCTTTATATGTTCTGCAAGCTATCAGTTGTTTTCTACCTTTTGTAGGCTTTTATATACATATGTTCTATTGATATCAGGACAAATTGGATCTGTTATATAAAGTAAAAATTGATTAGAAATCGTCCATTTATTTTGGGTGTTATACAACTGAAAAATTGTATAACACTAGTGGGTTAATTTACATCGCTGTACTTCAACATACAATTTATTAAAGTGTTTCAATTGCAACTGAAACTATGTACAACAATTTGCATTATTGCCGCAGTTAGTTGAGTTTTTATTTATATTTTGTTTTGTCATGAACTAGAAACTAGATAGAGGGCTTAGTTTTTCACTTTTATTTCCGCAAAATGAATAGTTATGTTGTAACATTGTTGTAATTGTTTAAGTTGTATGTTAAAGGAATGTAAAAACTAAATAAGCTAAAGTAAGTATTTGTATATATATATTAGGGAGGTTTGTTTTAGTGACTTTTATTTAAAATACGAAATCGAAAAAAGTTAGATAAAATCACATCTTTATTCTTTTCAATGATGTATATTATATATAAAAATGAATCCCTCTAATGCAAATGTACGTATAGATTTACTTACATGCATATGTGTGAATGTATGTATGTATTTGCCTGTCTGTATAAGCGTTTTATTTTTAAATTGTTTCACATATGAATGCTTCTATTAACACTTTCATAAACATTTATTTGTTAGTATTTGTTCTTTATATAAACCACCGGTATTGTGTAGTTTTTACACTACACTTCCGGCCACCAGATATTTTTTTTTAAATTTCTGCCATATTTTTAACAGAATTTTTAACTTAATCGCTGTTATCTCCAGTATTAAAAGTATCTTTGTATATTTTTAGAATTTCATACATAAGATTAGAATTTAGTTTATCAAATATATAAATCTTATATCGGGACTCTTGATAGATTTATTATCTTTATATAGTACAAACCATAGGCGGATGTCTGTTATGAAATGATCTGCAGATATGACTATTCATAGTCGTCATCATAGCATAGCGCAGACTGTAGCTCAGACTAGTCTATAGACTAGACTATAAGATGTTTTATAACACAGAGTATAAACTTATCTATAGTCTGAGCTATAGATCTAGAGACTAACGATGTATAGTCCAGACAACAGGCAATAGACTAATCTACAGTTCAGACTATAGACTGATCTAAAGTCTAGACCATGGACTGTCCAATATTATTCACTATAGAATAATCTTATGTTTAGACTGTATACTACACCGTACAACAAATTGGGAAAAATTGTTGCACACATGAGCAAGATCCTATACGTTGGAAACTACATACTTGATATAGTTAAACTACATTTTTGGTCTTTTATTTTCTGATCGTTTCTTCCTTTAAAAGGTCTTAAAGTTTAAAAGGAAGAGTAAGTATAATTATATTTAGCTTAAATTTGGTTTGGTCTAGTAGGTCAATATAGGTATCGATTGAAAGAGGAGAATAACAGTATTTTTACAAATAAAATAGTTTTAAAATGTTAGAATAAAAAAACTAAAAAAATGTCCTTTTAAATTTTAATCCTTTAATATCCTTATTTTTTATAGTCAGTTTTTTTTAGAAAAAAATATATGTTATATTTACAAATATGGAGTTGCAGACTCCCAAATTTCATGTCTTTATCATTATTAGTTCTTTGTAAAAAAAATAAAAGTTAAGATGTATTCAAATTAAAAATTTTTGTTGAGAATATTTTGTTTAATTTAATTTATTATTTATACCAATTACCTACCCTCATTATCCCAATGTCTGTTAATTTTTTATCCTAACGTTAAATTGACAGTTTTCAGACAAAATAAACATAACCGGTGGTTGAGATAATATGTCTTAAAATATATAAAATTTTATTTCGTATGATTATGACGATTTAGTGATTAAAACATGCATATTCCGAATTCTAAAATCCACTTCAGGATAATATGATAAGCGCAATATTAATATAAATGTAAAATATAATATAATTAATATAAACATTAATATCACAATGAAAAGCTACATAAAAAACTTTTATATATGTAGACATAAATCTCTCCTCTTAATTTTATAATATACATATTAAAGGCCTGCTTATGATGGCGCACACGTTATTTGTTTAACAAATTGTCGCATTATTGTTGTCTTGTGCAGGCCTTTAATCTCTATTTGACTCTAGCCCACACTCAGAAAATTAGTTTTTCTTCAATATGTCGCAATTGAAATAAAATTAAACATAAATATTTTATTTGCTAAAATAAAACCACGATATACATAAATATTTATGTATATCGTGGTTTACTAATTGCACATGATATACTGTTGTATTTTTTAATAAAAACTATATAATAAACTACTTTGATAACATTATTGGGATGTCAAAAATATTTTTAAAAGATATATAGAATTTAGAATAGAGTTCGGAATAATTGTGTTAAATTAAAAAGGAAAATATAATTTCCAAGAAAGGAGTTTTAACATGCAATATATCCTTAATCGATTGTTATCCTTTCATATTCTTCAAAGTTTCCACTTTTTTTTACTTTTTATCATAGAGATAAAGAAACTCGGTTCCACAATAACTAATTTCTAATTTTTCTACATAACATTTTAACAAAAAATGGACTTTGAAATTTTTAGAGGGGAAAATTTTATTAATTTATTGAGATATTATTAATTGAATATTCTTCAGGCTCGAGTTCGAGTCCCACTTGGGGATAAGTTATTTTCCAAATTGTAATGATATTTTTTAATTATAAGAATACTGAAAATTTAATTTTTCGGACACAACAGCAGAATGGAATGCATTTTCGGGCCCGCTACGGCTCCTCATCAGCAATCTTCTTGTGCCATATGCTATGTCACTTGTAAACATCATCTATTTAACTCACAAGTTTTTGAAGAAATGGAATATGGGAATTGTAACAAAGTCCTTATTCCAATTTCATTCTACTTTATTGAGTTAGATCGAAGTTTACGAGCTTTTTTCAGTGTTGTATTCTTATCTATCATTACTCTTTGTCGAGCCTGAAGAATATTCAATTAATAATATTAATATCACAGTTCGAAGAAATCAATAATCTTAATATTTATTGAGATATTTAAAAAATATTATAAAAATTAAACAAATGGAGCTATGAAGACCAAATTTCAGACTTTTGTACTCCATTCTAATGTCTTTATTATGAATATTTTTTGTTGAACAATTTCGTATAAAATTTCAAGGATAATAAAGGATAAACTTTTATAAGGATATTTTTTACATCTTTTTATTCTTAAAAAATAAAACAAAATACGAGATAAAAATACTGCAATTGTCCTCTTTAGTTTGATACCCATATTGTTATAATAGGGTGGCTTAAAATATTTTATAAAAATTTTTGAAAATTGTATGCACCTCAAATTTTAAAGTCCTTTTAAAAGGACAAACGATCAGAATATGAAAAACTGAGTACGCAGTTATACCATATAAATTATGTGCTTTCGTATGTATATGGTTTGGTTCGTGTGTGAAAAATGGTGTTGGACGGTGCTATATACAGTTCAGAACATATATTGGCCTATAGTTTAGACTACAAACTGATGTATTTTGACTATAGTATCATTTACAGTTTAGATTATAGACTGATCTATAATTCAAACTATAGACTGACCTATAGTACATACTGTAGATTGATCTGTACTTCATTATATACCATGATCTGTAGTTAAGGCTATAGAATGATCTATAGGTCAGACTATAGACTGATAGATATAGTTTAGACAAAAGTTTGACCTAGAGTTCAGACAATAGATTGATCTATAGTAGATTGATCAATAGTTTAGACTATAGACTGATCTATAGATCAAACTGTAAATCTATAGTTCAGACAATAGACTGATCTATAGTTTAGACTATATACAGATCTATACTTTAGACTATAGACAGATCTATACTTCAGATTATAAACTGATCCAAAAGATTGTAGACAAAACTATAGTTCTAATAATAGACTGATCTACAGTTCAGACTATAGACTAATCAATAGTTCAGACTTGAGATCTATAGCTCAGACTATAGACTGATCTTTACCTCAGACTATAGACTGATATGCAGTTCAGACTATAGACTGGTCTATAGTTCAGACAATAGACTGATCTATAGTTTAGACTATATACAGATCTATACTTTAGACTATAGACAGATCTACACTTCAGATTTTAAACTGATCCATAAGATTGTAGACAAAACTATAGTTCTCACAATAGACTGATCTACAGTTCAGACTATAGACTAATCAATAGTTCAGACTTCAGATCTATAGCTCAGACTATAGACTGATCTATAGTTAAGACTATAGACTGATCTATACCTCAGACCATAGACTAATATACAGTTCAGACTATAGATTGTTCTATAGTTCAGACTATAGACTGGTCTATACTTCAGACTATAGACTGATCTATGATCAGTAGTTCAGACAATAGACCGATAAATAGTTCAGACTATAGACTAATCAATAGTTCAGACTTCAGATCTATAGCTCAGACTATAGACTGATCTATAGTTCAGACCATAGACTGATCTATAGTTCAGACTATAGACTGAGCTATAGTTCAGACTATAGACTGGTCTATAGTTCAGACTATAGACTGATCTATACTTCAGACTATAGACTGATCTATACTTCAGACTATAGACTGATCTATACTTCAGACTATAGACTGATCTATGATCAGTAGTTCAGACAATAGACCGATTAATAGTTCAGACTATAGACTGATCTATAGTTTAGACTATAGACTGATCTACAGTCTAGAATATCCTAATCTAATGTTTAGAATATAGGCTCTTCTCAACTCCAGACAACATTTTGATCACTAGTTCAAATGCAGTTAAAGTGCACTATATATGGCAATAATCCAATGAAACTTAAAATTTATTGAATTTTGTCAATAAAGTTATATATTCTATTTATAAAAAAATATAAATTTTTCTTTTTGTTAAGTTAAATTTTAAACACGAAAGCAATATCTAATACAAACACTTACAATTTTTCCCAATAAACTAAAAGTGCTCTTTCTCTCATCGTGTCAAAAACCATTTCCATTTCCTTTATAGTCAAGATTAAAAGATGAAATTAAATGCAATGGGGAAATTAAAAGAAGAAAAAAAAAAAAAAAAATACAGAAGTGAACTAGCACATCAAAGTTACAAAATAGAGAGCGATAAAAAAAGATAATAAAGAGACATACATACACACGCATTTCTAGAAATTTTCGGCTGCAAATGTGTTTTCAGTTTTTTTTTTTTTTCATAAGAAAAGATACTTTGAGGTTTGTACGTTTTTCTTGACACAAACAACAAATGAAACGGAACCCACTTGACATCGTTACATTAAAACATCCTTTACACGCCAAAGCACTTTAGACACTCACACACACACACATTTTCGCGCTTTAATTTTTAGAAAAAAATCTTAGAGTGGTAATGGCAAAATGAAAAAATGCTGGACCTATTATAAATAACCTACATCTTGTGTTAGGTATGTTGGAACAATTTCGATGGAAATAGTTGTTTTGATGTAATTTTAAAAACTTTACATATAACTCCTGTTATATTATATAACTCCTGTTTCCCTAAAACACCTATTCTTTGTTATTAGTCCACAAAATGGTATAAAAAACACAAATGCCGATAAGTTGGTCTGATGCTCAAAAGCTTTTAAATACAGGCATAAACTTATTGTTATAATCACTATCTATCTGTCTCTTATTTTGCCTCTTTTTTACCTCTCTCTATCTCTCTCTCTATGGAAGTTCATTTGCTTGATGTTACTTGTTACATGTATTTTAGCGTGAAGTGTTTACACTACAATTATTTTGAAGTGTATTTTTTTTTGCGAATCACGAAGTCAAGACAGTAGAAAGAAATGATATGTCTAGAAACAAAAGTATATAACTCATATTATGCAGTTATTGAAATGATTATAATTGAATATCAGATTAACTAATATAGTCTGATTATAAGTCCAAACTAAAGACATATTTACAGTCCAGGCTATAGACTGATATACATTCCATTCTAGACTATAGACTGATCTATAGTCTAGACTATAGACTGATCTATAATCTAGACTATAGATAAGTCTATAATCTAGACTATAGATAAGTCTATAATCTAGACTATAGACTGATCTATAGTCTAGACTATAGACTGATCTATAGTCTAGACTATAGACTGATCTATAGTCTAGACTATAGACTGATCTATAGTCTAGACTATAGACTGATCTATAGTCTAGACTATAGACTGATCTACAGTCCAGACTATAGAATGATCTATAGTCCAGACTATAGACTGATATAAAGTCTAGACTATAGACTGATCTAAAGTCTAGACTGTAGATTGATCTAAAGTCTAGACTGTAGATTGATCTATTGTTTATACTATAGACTGATCTATAATTTAGACTATAGATTGATCTATAGTTTAGACTATTGACTGATGTATAGTTTAGACTATAGATTGAACTATAGTTTAGACTATAGACACATCTATAGTCCAGACTATAGACTGATCTATAGTCCAGACTATAGACTTTAGACTGATCTATACTTTAGACTAAAGACTATAAAGACTAAAGATCTATAGTTTAGATGATAGACTGATCCATAGCCCAGAGTAAATACTGATCTATGGTCCAGACAATAGACTAGACTATAGACTGATCAATATTCCAGATTATATACTGATCAATATTCCAGACTATAGACTGGTAAATATTTCAAATTTTAGACTAATATATTCTGGACTTTAGACTGATCAGTTGTTCAGACTGTAGACTGATCAATAGTCCAGACTATATACTGATCTATAGAATATAATAATCTTGTGTACAAATCTACATTTAGACTGATCTGAAGTTCAGAGTTTAGTAACGACTATAGACTTATAGTCTAAACTATAGATTGATTTATAGTCAATAATATAGATTGATCTATAGTCCATACTTCAGATTGATCTATAGTCCATACCTTAGATTGATCTATGGTAAACTATGGTTTACTAAAGATGGATCTATGGTCCAGACTATAGACTTATCTAGGGCTCAGACAATAAATTGGTCCAGATTATAGACTGATCAAATTCGAGACTATAGACAGATCAATAGTCCAGACTTAAGACTAATCTGTAGTTCAGGCTATAGTCTATTCTATAGTACAGACTATATACAGACTTTCATCCAGACAATAGACTGGTTCAGACTATAGACTGATCAATAGTCCTAACTATAGGCTGATCTACGGTCCAGACTATAGACTGATTTATTGTCCAGACTATAGACTGCTATATAATCCATACTATAAACGTATCTATAATCCAGACTATAAACGGATCTATAGTCCAAAATAACCTGGTGTAGATAATATAGTTGATCTACATTTAATTACAAAGTATAGACAAATCTATAGTATATATATTCTATGATCTATAGTCCAGAGCTATTAATGTTTTATAGTCCCGACTATAAACTAAAGTTTTATTAACAAATCACTAAGTTCTTATTTGAGTTCTGAATGATATCCGAGAATTCGTCACTTGCAATCAGTCTATTCAATAAAAATGGAGTTTAGTTATTTTCCGCCTATATCCCTAGAATACATATTTATTAAAGAAAGTAGTAAATGAAGAAAATAGAAAATGAAGTGAAAAAGGCAAGAACACAAAATTGAAATCTTAAGCAGGAAAAGGATTTATACAGAAAGTATGAAATTTTTCTTGATTACGCCAATTACAATGATGGCTGATTTAAGAAGCAAATACATAATAATGAAAATTAACAAGTAGATTTTAAGCTTAAGAAAATGATTTTATAATACATTAAAGTTATTTAGATACATATACCGATGTTGTAAGTAGTTATTGTGGATTTAATTTGTACAGATTTATACTTAAATGGCTTTTAAAAATGATTAAATGTAACATTTTATAAATGTTATTCACTGGTGATTAAATACATTTAATAATGGATTAAAAATACTTTAAAATTTTAAGTATATATTTTACACAAATGTTTAATTACAATTGTAGTATTTGGCTTCTTATTTTTTACATATTTCTATTTCCGTACCTTTAAATAATTAATACTTAAGTAACTACCAAAAATACTTTGCTTTAACATTGCTGATGTCTTGAAAGGTGTGTCAACCGCGTAAGTGAGTGTAAAAGAAGAAACTATTTTAAGTAAAACATGTTTAAGTGGTTTCTTTTTAAGAATTGTGTCTTTTGCAGTTTTTTACAGCTCTTTGCAGCTTTTGTAGTATTATTTGAAATACCGAGCAAAGTAATTAGTTGAGTATTTTCTTACATTTAATAGCGCATTGTGGGCCGCGCAGCCTTTTATAAACCAATCCATAGTCCACACTATAGACAGATCTTTAGTCCACAATATAGACTGATCTATAGTCCAAACTATAGACTGATCTATAGTCCCAACTATAGACTTATCTATTGTCCCGACTGTAGTCTGATCTACAGTACAAAATATAGACTGATCTATAGTACAGACTATATACTGATCTGTAGTCCAGACTATAGACTGATCTATAGTCTAGACTATAGACTGATCTATAGTCCAGACTATAGACTGATCTATATTCCAGACTATAGACTGATCTATACTCCAGACTATAGACTGATCTATACTCCAGACTATAGACTAATCTATAGTCCAGACTATAGACTGATCTATAGACTAGACTATATACTGATCTATACTTTAGACTATAGACTTATCTATAGTCTAGACTATAGACTTATCTATAGTCAAGACTATAGACTGATCTATTGTTCAGACCACAGACTGATCTATAGCCCAGACTATAGACTGATCTATAGTCCAGACTTTAGACTGATCTATAGCCCAGACTATAGACTGATCTAAAGTCTGGACTATAGACTGATCTATAGTCTAGACTATAGACTGATCTATAGTCTAGACTATAGACTGATCTATAGTCTAGACTACAGACTGAACTATAATCCAGAATATAGACTGATCTATAGTCAAGACTATAGACTGATCTATTGTTCAGACCACGGACTGATCTATAGCCCAGACTATAGACTGATCTATAGTCCAGACTTTAGACTGAGTTATAGTCCAAACTATAGACTGATCTATAGTCCTAACTATACACTGGTCTAAAGTCCAAACTATAGACTGATCTATAGTCCAAAATATAGACTGATCTATAGTCCAAACTATACACTGATCTAAAATCCAAACCACAGACTGATCTATAGTCCACAATATAGACTGATCTATGGTCCACACGATAAACTGATCTATAGTCCAGACTGTAGACTGATCTATAGGCCAGACTATAGACTGATCTAAAGTCAAAAGTATAGATTAATCTATAGTCCAAACTATTAACTGGTCAATAGTTCATACTATACACTGATCTATATTCCAGACTATACACTGATCTATAGTTCAAACTATTGACAGATCTACAGTCCAAACTATTGACAGATCTATAGTCTAGACTATAGACTATAGATCAGTCTGTAGTCTGGACTATAGATCAGTCTGTAGTCTGGACTATAGATCAATCTATAGTCTGGACTATAGATCAATCTATAGTCTGGACTATAGATCAATCTATAGTCTGGACTATAGATCAATCTATAGTCTGGACTATAGATCAATCTATAGTCTGGACTATAGATCAGTCTATATTCTGGATTATAGTTCAGTCTATAGTCTTGACTATAAATCAGTCTATATTCCAGATTGTAGACTTAAAAATCTATGGTCCAGACAATAGGCATACTACAGACAGATTGTAAATCGTGCTTTACTGATCTAAACTATCGAACTTTATCTGTAGTAGAGACTATAGATATATCTAAAGTCAGTCAGGACTATAGATTATTCTATTATCTGGAATATATATATAATTTAGTTAGACTATATATTTAACTCTAGTCAGGATTCGAGATTAATCTATGTTATGTTTGATTAATATTTCCCAAAATCTACCACTGTATGATAAACCATATCATGCTGAAGCATATAAAAATTAAAATTTATTTTTAACTTATCTTAAGAAAAAGAGAAACTTGTTTCAACTAAACAAATGCTAAATAGTTGGGTTATTTCTTCACCACGAAAGAAATTCTAGGAAGGACAAAAGTAAAGTAATGTTATGAGTGTGACATTTTAAGTCTCTATGTTATATATTTACTCCATCTACTTTTTGCTGCTAAGCAGGTGGAATAAATTCTAAGATTTTATAATATACATAAGTACCCATAGATACTTAGATATCTAACAATGTATGTGTGTGAGTAAGTGTGTGCCTTAACCCTTGTAATAATGTATAAGTGGTATGCTAAATTTCAGTGTTAGATTATAAAACATTATTTCAGAATCATTTGTTTCTTAGGAAATGTAAGGATTTTCATAAACAAATTGTCTTTGGTTGGTGGTGTGAATATAAATGACTATCTATTGGATTTGGTTGTTTCCACTAATGAATTCAAAAACACGAACTATTTCTCTTAAGACTGCGTATGAAGTAAGAATTTGTTAGTTTATTATGGGTAATTTGTTAGTGAGGGTTTCATATTACGTGCATAACTATTTAAAGGGATTTGCAAAACAAAAAGGCTTAGATAGATATTTTGAGAGTAAACCCTTTGTTATAAGTCTACGTGTGTCATTCTGGATATAAGTTTTAAATACATAGTTTCTTTGACCTTAATACTTCACTTGTGTAATAGTATAAGTCTCGCTACTTTGTTTTAATTTGAGAATAATTGTAATAAAAATAATTGATTAAAATTAGTCTTAAGCAAGTTTCCATATCATAATCATACTTTTTGGTTAATATGTAAAATTAATAAAGTACTGGGGCGTATAATAAATATTTTACATAAAATAAGCACATAATACTCATACGTATACTACTATTACCATTTTTTTCATTATCGAGTCATATTTATCAGAAGTATTAATTAAAACTAATTATAATTGTATAATCCTGACTACTGAATGATATGAATATAGTTCAGTCTTTAAACTGATCTACAGTCTAGACTATATAATAATATATAGTACAGCCTTTAATCTAATCTGACGTCCAAATAATAGACTTATTTATAATCTAATCTAGACTATAGACTGGACTATAGACTAGACTACAGACTAGACTACAGAGTAGACTATAGACTAGACTACAGACTAGACTATAGACTAGACTATAGACTAGACTATAGACTAGACTATAGACTAGACTATAGACTAGACTATAGACTAGACTATAGACTAGACTATAGACTAGACTATAGACTAGACTATAGACTAGACTATAGACTAAACTATAGACTAGACTAGACTAGACTATAGACTAGACTATAGACGAGACTATAGACGAGACTATAGACTAGACTATAGACTAGACTATAGACTAGACTATAGACTAAACTATAGACTAGACTATAGACTAGACTATGACTATAATTAATATATTTATTATATTAAACAAAAATTTATTATTGTTGAAAATTTGTATTACACATAATGCTAAAAAATTCTGTTATTAGTTTTATTTAATCTAAACCCTTCTTAATAGTGAAAAAAAGAAAGTACCATGTGTTTTTTGTTCGATTTACTTTCAGCAGAGAATTTCGTTAAAAATTTTTCAAATCAGTTTTTTTATTAAATATTTTTTTCGTGGCAGAAATTTTATAAAGTTATGCAAATTAAAAACAAATAGTCAACTTTTTTACTGTAAAATGTAAAATATGTATGTGTAAACTTTAAGAGTGAAAAAAATATTTACAAACATACATACATCCATATGTATGTAAGCATATCAAACAAACATTTTTTTTGAAAGACCAAACAAGTGAAAGTACATATGTTTCATAAAAAATTGCAATGAAATCAACTATTAAATACATATGTATTTATATTTGTAGTTGGTAAACATGTGTAGACATGCTTTAACATTTCCAACAGTTTTAAATCACTTTGAAGGAAAATAGGTGCATTTCAACACCAAATACAATTTTCTGTAAAAATTATTTATATAAAAAAATTATTTAAGTATTTAAAATCACTGAATCGTAAACATACATCGTAACAAAAAAGTGGTACATATACCCCACACCCATTTGTTTCAGTGATAGTAATACTGTGTTAAGAAATATAAATATATTTTAGTATTAAACAAAAAATTCCCACACTGGATTTGTAATTTAATATATCAAGGAAATAGGGAAAAAAATACTTTAATATTTTTATTTAAGTCTGCGCCTTGATGCGTTAAATTTATATTAATTAATGGAGGAAAAAGTTCTATTAATTAATACTACATTATTTAACATTTAATTTATGTTCGATGAGACGATATTCTGATCTATAGTCTAAACAATAAATCAGTTTAAAACTTGTAATATAGATCATTTCTAACTTGGACTATCAGTCTGTAGCCTAAAATTATGATCCGGCTCCTGACATGAGTCTATAGTCTGGCCTAGAGGTCTTTTTATAATTTGCGTTATAGATCAGTTTATAATTTTGATTAAAAATTAGTCTATGAGCCATCGCTTGGACTATAGATAAGTCCTTAATCTTTACAATAGATCAGTCTATAGTCTAGTCTATAGTCTAGTCTATAGTCTAGTCTATAGTCTAGTCTATAGTCTAGTCTATAGTCTAGTCTATAGTCTAGTCTATAGTCTAGTCTATAGTCTAGTCTATAGTCTAGTCTATAGTCTAGTCTATAGTCTAGTCTATAGTCTAGTCTATAGTACTCTTACTAAAGACTTCAATGCTGTCTATTCCAAAGATAGCCTTGACAATAGTTTTCTATTTTTAAATGAATGTCCTGTTTAAAACAATAAGATTAAAAGTAGTTAAAAATAATATAGTAACAAAAGAACTCTACTGTTATATTTGGATATTTTTATTTTTCATTCCAAATATTCTAAACACATGTTTGTTTGTAATTTAGTATTTTTCTAAGAATTTTTTTACAAATTGTTTTATTTTTAAGTCTAGACGGAAGACATTAACTTCCTACAAGTTGATTTAATTTATTCCACAAAGTGTGACTGCCAAAAAAAGATTTGTTGTCAGCGAAAAAATAACGGCAAACGGTCACGCGATTTAAAACAAAGTATATTATTATTAATTAAAGAAAATGAAATTCTATACATAGAAAGCAAAATTAGCACTAAAACATTTAAAAAAAATATTTTTGCAACACCACTATTCGTTAATTTCCACTCGGTTTGAAGTAAATTTTAATAAAATACTTTAATTTTGGTCAACAATTCTGAAACTGATAAAAGATTTTATATTTAAGGTAAAATTGAAAAAAAAAACTAAATCAATTCAAGTCAATTAAATTTCTTAAACATTATTTATATATGTTTTTCACATTCAAACAGAAGAAAGAATTTATTTATATATTTTTTTGAAAATAAATTAAATTTAATGGTTTCTTAATTAAAAACTCTGCCAATCAGAATCGACTGAACCGCAAAAAACAATGGCACATGTGCTCAGAAATGTTTACACAGACACAAAAGTATGCATGATCTCATGCATTCACTCGTACATGTGTATGAATCTATGCTTATGCCGATGCAGTCAGTCAAAAGCATACTTCAACATCCTGCCGGGATTCTCTTAAATAAAGGATATCTGAAAGAGCCCAGCAGGTTTTAAAGGATATAATTTAATTTGGATTTTTGTAAAGTAGAAAGTAAGTCAGAGAAAGAAATACTAAAGAGAGGAAACATTTATTAAACTCACTAAAAGTAATCAGAATTAAGTATGGTTTACATAAATATAACTAATCACATAGCTAGGACTGCACCCAGATCCAACTGGCTTGGTATAGCTACCCCTAATAGCAGAGAATGGTTAATACAAATATATAAAGAAGAACATAAAAAAATTAGTATTAACACATTGAGTGAGATAAAAAGCCACTGAACTGTTGTTGTATTTTCGTTAAAATTTCATCTTCAGAAACGTAGAATAATTCTTAGTGATTTGAAAGTATGAGTTTTTTTATACAAAAGATTTGATATAAAAATACTTAATTTTATGTAAGAAAATAAGATAGATAGATAGATAGATAGATAGATAGATAGATAGATAGATAGATAGATAGATAGATAGATAGATAGATAGATACATAGATAGATAGATAGATAGATAGATAG
>NC_060954.1:48159085-48164085 GCF_022045245.1 Lucilia cuprina
GATAGATAGATAGATAGATAGATAGATAGATAGATAGATAGATAGACAGATAGATAGATAGATAGATAGATAGATAGATAGATAGATAGATAGATAGATAAATAGATAAATAGATGTTTGTTTGTTTGCTTGTTAGTAAGAGTTTACAGATTTCTTATTACAAAAAATCCAAAGGACAATTAACTTGCTCGCTGGGTACTATCACTGAAATAATATTTAATTCCCCCATAGAAATGAAGTCTTCTTAATGACTTCACTTCCATTTATGTCAATTTAAATTTTAATTCCTTTAATGCTCTGGACACGTTAATGCATACAAGCAAAACTCTTGTTAAAAACTATAAAAAAAAGAAAATCTAAAAAAATAACGCAGCCGAGTTTCAAACAAAGAAAAGTACTTCGAGTAAATGACAGACACTGTCAAACGGAGAAGCAAGGACACTTGGGAGTTTAAGTGAAATAGCAACGTACATATGTTGTACGAGTTTGTTTTTAATCATGCACTTTTACTCACTAACAACCACTCACAGTCAACCATACAGTTGCCGAAAAAAAAGAAAACTCAAGCTTACATATCCTAAAACACAACACAACACAACACACACACATAAGGTTTGGAACAACATCATGATGTCAAAGTCTTTGATGGGAAATACCAAATGCTATATACAAACAAAGACTTTTACAACATTACCAGTGGCAACAGAGACAACAACAACTGTAACAAACAAGTGGTAGGGAATACAAAAAAAGTTAGATATTATGGTTGGATTAATGATAGGCTACATAGTTTACGAAATAACAATAGACTAGGGCAGAGTCAGGTTTAAAGTGTAGTCCATAGAATAGTTCAAAGACTGATTAATCATAAGACCAATCCAAAGACTAGTTGCAAAGAACTTCTGACTAGTGTAGTTTATAGACTACACACTAGTCAATAAACTAGACTTTGAACTAATCTATGGATCCTCTTTCGACTCGTTTTTAAAATAGTCTATGTAATAGTCATAAGTGATTCTTATTTGATATGAGTATTGGTTCTATTTTTTCAACGTTACATTTGTCAGCATAATCCTATTATTCATGGTGTAGGGTATAAATGGAAAACGTTAGAAAAATGAAAACAACTACAACAAACCATATTCGTAATAAATCATGTAAAAGTCAATGATAGTCAGTGAACTGTAGAGTGGAGAAAGTATAAAATGATTCTTTTTAGTACATTTTTTTTTAGTTTTTTGTTTATCTTTTTCATTTTTCTTCATTTTTTTTGTTCGCTTCTGACATATTTGTGCATGCGGTTTTCTCTTCGTTCTAATACATTCGTATGAATTTTACGAAATTGAAAATAAATGCACTCACATATGCTAACTTAAGGAATTATGAAAAATTGTTGGGTGGAAAAAAGAATTCTATTCAACATATTCAGATGTTTGTCATTTGGTTAATTTATGAAACATTATTTCGGTTGTTGTAAACATATGAGTAGAGCAGCACTTGAGAGAGTAGTGGTAGTGGTAGTTGTTAGAATCAGTGGTTTTAGTATTAAGATTATGCCACTAGAGTATTGATGCTGCTGAAGATGAGATGGGAGTTTTTTTTATATTTAATACAGTTAAAGAAACCAGCAGCTAATCTAAGGAAAGGAAATGTGAAGGAAATGTTGTAGGACCTTTTGTCTGTAAAATCAACGATCAAATGACAGACTCTTAGAGAGTCTGTCACGATCATTTTCTTAGTGTTATTAGGGCACTATAGTTTGTAATATAAGGCAAAGGAGTGCGATGTTATTGATAGTGCTAGGATGTTATTGCTTTAAGCTGTAAGATCAGATGATTATAGATGCAGATATCCATTCTGGTGCAAAGCTACTAATAGTTATTGGATTAGCTGAGAATGAAGATCATCGATCGAAAGACTTTACGTTAGAATAATAAGATAGAATGACTCTTTATTCCGACATTGTGTGTGTGATCTGCAAATACAATAGTGATCGTGTCACTAATAGATAGGAGAAAGATCCAATTAAAGTTAACAACACGAAGTAACAATTTTTTAAATGATTTATAAATAAATGATCTTGGATCGTTTGTTGTAATATTCGAATGCTTTAGCTTTGAATTTCGATCACATTATTGATCAAGCCTGAAGCTACTGATCCCTGCAAATTTCCTAAAACATTTAGAGGCGATAAAATTGTTAGATCGGTCTTTTCCCCCGTGGTATGTTGTCTTAGTGTTCTTCTTTAAGCTTGGTGACTCTAAACACGGGATCGGAAAATACTCGTAACATGTTTCCGTTTGTTTTGTTCATTTGATGAGAATCATCTTACTTAAAGACGATGAAATTGTTAGATCGAATATTCCCGCCGGCACATATTACCTTAGTGATCATCCTTAGGCTTAATGACTCTAAACACATGATCGCTGTTCTCTTTTGCTTTCTTCATTCTCATTTGATGACTATCATCTCATTTAAAGACGGTAAAATTGTTAGAGCTGTCCTTACCCCCGGGGTATATTTTAATAGCGATCTTCCCTTAAGCTTAGTGGCCTTAAAAACGGAAAGTTCTCATAAACTGTTCCCTTTTGTTTTCTTCATTTGCATTTGATGGGAATTTTCTTATTTAAAGACGATGATATTGTTAATTCGATCATTCCCCCCGGGGCATATTACCTTGGTGATCATCCTTAGGCTTGATGACTCTAAACACGCGATCGAAAACTAAACGAAAAATGTTCTCATTTGCTTTCTTCATTCTCATTAGATGAGAATCGTAACATTAAAAAACGATGAAATTTATCCTTCCCCCCAGTGCATGTTGTCTTGATGATCTTTCTCATTTTTGTGTAATTGTAATGCGGGGAAAAAGAGGTGCTACTAATACTTTTAGTTTGTCGGGACTGTAATCTGTTGGAGTCAAATGTGTTCTGGGTTTTTTGTTGATTGATTTGGAGACGAATCAGGAACCTTTTTCATCTTAAGTATTCAAGAGGGCAGAGTTTCGGACTTTGTCTTGTCTCGGTAATAAAAAAAGATCTCTGGGGGTGCATATGATGGCAGTGGCTTAAATCCAAATTCACTTTAAGATAATATCGGTAAAAAAAACTGATACGCCATGAATTCGGTATAAGTTAAGGAGTGACTGCGGAGTTGGTGTATACGATAGGAAATAGGATAGGTATATGAGGGCATTGCCAATCCGTATTGGATGTTGTATAGGATGTTTTTCTTAGTACGACGGATGAATGAAAAGTTTGCTGGGTTGAATGGTGGTGTATATAAGATATCTTATACAAATACCATTAAAGTTTCATTTCGTGTCCGGATGTACAATGCCCATACCAGATTTACTACTGTGTATTCTCTGCGAGTAAGAAGGATTCGTATTTCGTCTACAAATTACGTCTCTTAATGATGCGTGGTTGTAAACGGAAGTGAAGTTTTGGAATCACGGAAGTTAAGTAAAAGGGACAGATACTGTGTTCTCTGAGAGTAAGAAGGATTCGTATTTTGTCTGCAAATTACGTCTCTTGATGCTGCGTGGTTGTAAATGGAAGTGTTGCTTTGGAATCTCGGAAGTTAAGTAAAATGGACAGATATGGACAGAGATTAGTTCGGGTACTATAGCAATGTTCTTCTACAAAAATTGCCCGAATTGTTAGAAGCACAAAATGTCGTTTTATATGTTGACCTTCTGTAATAGTAAAAGTGTCACCGTGAAATAAATCCATCAAGGCAGTTGAAAAGCACTTATACTTTTGTTGTATCAATCCTTACAATCGATTCTCTACAGGTAATTTTCCTCTAGAGAAACACTATTACTACATATGTGGGCAATTTCATGAAACTTCCTTTTCGTTTTATGAACGTTTAAAATGAGTTAGAAAGATCCCTAGAGAAATGATCAGTATACGCTCTTAAGCCAATTTGCTTTCATTTGTTTGTTCAGAAGCAAAGAAGTAATTTACGATTATGTGCAAACTGTTAGAAAAAAAATTGGTCCACATTTTACATTGTTAAAAAAGACGGATCGACCGTGTTCCGTTATTGCTTGCATTTCAAAACTTTAATCTGTTGACTATACTGGAAATTATCCCTAAAATTTAAATTTTTATTATTCACTTGTTTATTAAAGCTTTAAAATGTGTTTAATTGAAATATAATAAATTTAGCAGCCTAGTAATTACAATTTAATTAATATTATTTTACGTGATTTAAATAACTGACAAAATATTGTATAATTTGATTACAATATGTGCTACTGATTAATGAACAGGTTTTTTGTGGTCTTTTTCTACATTTATTTTTCATTTTAGGGTTTTTCCTTATAAATATATTGACACAATATAAACATTAATTTATTTTATTTAATTATATATTTTTTTGCTTAAATTTATTTAATTGTGAGAAATAATTTTTCATTTATTTGAAAAATTTAAAAGTTTGATACATAATTAGCTCGGTGTAACGAATCTACTGTTCCGTTAAAAAGGTATTAGATAAATGTTATATTTTTAAGTAATTCAAAAACCTTTAGAAAATATATAATTTATAATCACATTTTGATAATACTCAGTCTTCCTAAAATCTATAATATCTTCTGTTTACAGTCGAATTCATAATTAGAAATGAGAGTATTGGCTCATAGGGTCGCAAATTAATTTCCTTTTATAAAAACTTATTATATCACTCTAATACATTTACACCTTACATTTACGTTGACATTTGAATATTTCACGTTACTTTTCATTATTGGTCTTTCTCACATATGTTTGATTTCCAAATCAATGAATCGCATTAATTTACATTAAACCCCATAACTGATTCATGGAGAAGCAGCCACATATACCTATATACACACATATACATATAATATATCTCAGGTTGAGAATGCTTAAACTAAAGAGCTTTTGTGCAATAAAATTATATTTTGACAGCAGTTTTCCATGAAGCTCCAAAAGATTTTCATAAGTTGTTATTGTATAGATTTGAAAACA
>NC_060954.1:48169085-48174178 GCF_022045245.1 Lucilia cuprina
CTTTTCATTAATTGGGTAAGTGGGTCAAAAACTTCATAATGACTTCTATAGTTTACTGCTTAATGACTACCACATACGGTCTGCATTACATTTAAGTTCTTTAATAATGACTTATATATAATCCTATATTTAACGGACGGACGGACATGGCTAGATGTCTTAGAACCTAATAAGGACATGGAATATACGACCAGTATATCTCTAAATTACAAACCGAAAAACAATATCAATAAATCAATATTTTAACCATGCTGGGTATATAAAAGTAGGCGTAAAAGGGGGAGCGGCATCCATGCCGTATGATTTTAAGTAATTTTTTCTTCCGATTTATTAATTGATTTAATTCTTTTAAACGTCACGTTTGCAACCAATACGTAAATCTCCTAAATTGCTTCCTTGATTTTTGACAAAAAAAAAAGGAAAATCCAACAAAAAATCCATTTTCTTTGGCACAATTAAAATCTATTTCAATTAATTGATGTTTGATTTTAGATAGAAGTCCTTTGGCCCCGCAAATGAGTACATTACTATGCAGATATGTTCATACATATGAAATGTTATTCAATTGGGTGTTCACATATAAAAATGTATATTTGTACAGTTATAGAGTTTTCCATTAAGAACGATATATTTTGGGTATTCAATTACCATGATAGCGTTTGCATGTGTTAGAAGGATGAAACTATTTCTTTAACTCGAGCATTTCAATCGACTTAAATATCGGAATTTTTACTTACAATGTGAGAGTTATTGTCCAGCGATTTCATATAACTTTAAATAAACAAGTTTAGGAAGATTAAATCTCTGATCCCTGTTTTTTTTTGCAAATATGAAAAACATGGTTCTTAATAAAAACGCCCTTTAACTGTCATACAACTGTATAAATAGAAAGTGGTGTTAATGTTAAATTAAATTCACATTTTGATCTCTTTACTTGTTTGTCTTTACAATTGAATGGAGTTCTTTTTTTTTTTGTTATTTAGATTAAATAGCAAATATCAATTAAACTAAAACAATAAATTATTGTAATTGCAGGAAATTATGTTTACATTGAGAGAAATTAAATTAAATGTAAATGTATAACCTAGTCTAGGTAAACATAACATTTTAGTCGATTAAACATCATTCGATTAAACTAGTATTTGCTAGATAGATAGATAGATAGATAGATAGATAGATAGATAGATAGATAGATAGATAGATAGATAGATAGATAGATAGATAGATAGAAAGATAGATAGATAGATAGATAGATAGATAGATAGATAGATAGATAGATAGATAGATAGATAGATAGATAGATAGATAGATAGATAGATAGATAGATAGATAGATAGATAGATAGATAGATAGATAGATAGATAGATAGATAGATAGATAGATAGATAGATAGATAGATAGATAGATAGATAGATAGATAGATAGATAGATAGATAGATAGATAGATAGATAGATAGATAGATATATAGATAGATAGATAGATAGATAGATAGATAGATAGATAGATAAACTAGAAAAGATACAATGTATCTTTTCCACCTCATGTATCTTTTAAACCAGTGAACATTCAAACAATATTTTTGACTCCTTCATAACTTGACGAAAAAATAAAAATATAAATTTAGTACTTTTTGGTTATTCAGATGTTTAAGGGGTGAAAATTGTACCTATTTTTGGTACTTTTTTCATAAAACATTGATTTTGGTTTATTAACTTATACATATAAATACATAATAACGGACTCCCACTACGATGTTGCAACATTTTGGAATAGAATTCTTATTTCGTTAATGGGTGGAAAAAAGTACCAAAAAGTATCCAATTTAGATAAAATTTTTAGATTTAGAAACACTGAATATGCTAATGAGGTGTTATTTGGAACCCCGGTACCAAGTTATATTTTTTGGTACTTTTTCATTCTTCATCTGGTACTTTTTGAGTTTTCTTTGATATTGAAATCGAAACATGAAATTATTAATAAAGGAACTTTTCGGTACTTTTTCGTTTTCTTTAAAATTAAACCTAGAAGCATGAAATTAAGCATGTAGAGCCCCGGAGTAAATGAGAATCTACTTTTTGGTACTTTTTCGTACTTCGACTGGTACTTTTTGAGTTTTCTATTAAATTTAACCTAGAAACATGAAATTAAGCATGTAGAGCCAGGAGTAAATGAGAATCTATAATAGGGGACTTTTTGGTACTCTTTCGTTCTATTTTTTGAATTTCCTATAATATTGAACTTAGAAACATGAAATTAAGTATGTAGAGGATGGTTTAAGTGAGAACCTATAAAAGGGGACTTTTGGTACTTTTTCGTTCTTGTATAATATTGAACATAGAAACATGAAATTAAGCATGTAGAGCCCGGAGTAAATGAGAATCTATAAAAGGGGACTTTTTGGTACTTTTTCGTACTTCGACTGCTACTTCTTGAATTTTCTATAATATTGAACCTAGAAACATGAAATTAAGTGTGTAGAGCCTGGATTAAGTGCGAATATATAAAAGGGGACTTTTTGGTACTTTTTCGTCCTTCGACAGGTACTTTTTGAGTTTTCTATAAAATTTAACCTAGAAACATGAAATTAAGCATGTAGAGCCCGGAGTAAATGAGAATCTATAAAGGGACTTTTTGGTACTTTTTCGTTCATCAAAAGGAATTTTCCATAATATTGAACCTAGAAACATGAAATTAAGTATAAAGACCCTGGATTAAGTGAGAACATATAAAAAGGGACCTTTTGGTACTCTTTCGTTTTTTAAAATGTACATTTTGAATTTCCTATAATATTGAACCTAGAAACATGAAATTAAGCATTTAGAGCCTGGATTAAGTGAGATCCTATAAAAGGGCACTTTTTGGTACTTTTTCATTCTTAAAAGGTACTTTTTGTATTTTTATAATATTGATCCTAGAAACATGAAATTAAGCATGTGAAGTTAGTTAGAATAAAACTAAGCAATCAGGGATTTAAGTGAATGAAAATTTAAACTGGAATATTTTCTGGTACTTTTTCGTTCTTTAAATGGTACTTTTTGAACTGAACTTAGGAACAAGAAATTAAATAAATAAATAGGTCTTTTGGTACTTTTTCGTACTTCACTGGTACTGATACTTTTAGAGCTTTCTAAAATATTGAATATATATAAACATAAAATTAAACACGCAGTATCCTAATTGAACGAAATTTGAAAAAGGATACTTTGGTACTTTTTTGTTCTTTTACTAATACTTTTGTATAATATTGAACTTAAAAACATAAAATTGTATAAAAATCTGTATGAGTTTTTTTTTTTGGTTTCTGATTGAAAATTAAACATGCGTCATCCTGATTTAATGAAAATATATAAAAAGGCACTGTATGGTACTTTTTTGTTCTTCAACTGTTTTTTTTTTTTTAATTTTCTGTAATATTGAGACTAGAATTATAAAATCAAACTTAAAGAGTTCTCTAAAAGGGGAATTTTTGATATTGCAGATATATATATATACATTTACAATAATGATATTTATTTTATTCCATTACCATCAGGGTAGCGAAGCACACTGGGTATAGCTAGTGTAATATAATTTTTTTAATTTTAGTCTATATATCTGTAGATCCTAAATTAGTTGTGTTTGCTATATCAAATTTTGTTTACAATTAATAATTTCATTGTCTTAACTTATTTAAATATAAAATGCTTTAAAAACATAAATATATAAACACTTGCAACAACCACATAATTAATTAAGTTCATTAAATAAATTTAATAAAATACACAGAAGCATATTGTACAATATAAATATGTTTGTACATTAGGTTGGCTCCAATTCTTCTAAAGAAAATGCATATCGATGACTAATTATATGGGAGCCAATTTACTTAGAATTTCTTTAATAAAAAAATAAAAGAACAATTCTTCAAATGTGTTTTTTATTATCATTAAAACTATTAGACTATTTTGTGGCCACTCTTATGTTCATATCTAACATGCGTTCTTATGTGTGTATGGATGTTTGTATTATAATTAGTATCAGCAAAATTCTCATCGACATTTAACTATAATTTATGCTCATATGTATGAATGTAAATTAAACAACATAAACTAAAATAAATGAGAAAACATAATTAAATTTAATGAAATGTAAAATTCTCTAATTCATATTAAATTCAATGATCAAGTTGATTCCTTCACGTACATACACGTTCGCTGTAAGTAAGTTGATGATGGGAAAAATAAAAGTATCAAGTGAAATGTATATAAACAATTGCGAGGGTCGACATATTATTATAAATTTAATAAAGTAAAAAAAAAGTTAATTGATTTTTATTTCTTCAAAACTATTGATTCTAATTCATAGTGCTAACATTGAATATGATAAATTAATTAGAAAAAAATGTATCCAACAACCCTCGGATATTAGTAATAATATAGTAAATATGTATTTTTTTTAGAGAATTAAACTTACTTCAACCTTATGTTGCACATTTTAGACGAGTGTTTTTTTATGTAAAATTTATTGTTATTTATTAACTAGCATTCCAACATAATATTTAATTAATTAAATTGAAAATATCATGTTTTTTTTTTTGTTTTCTTTTTCTCAAAGAACAAAAAAGTTAACCAACCATTTGTCAGACAAAGTGAGTGTAGTCTTTAGTGATTTGTAGAATATTTTTTCCAGTTCACTAGTGTGTATTTAATACTGGTCAGTTGCAATTAATTAGTAGACGAGCAATTTCAAATTAACTCACATTTGAAATGACATTGTGTTGTAACTGCACTGCGGAACGGTTGGAATAGTGATGAATAATTGTTTTTGCAGACAATTATACAATTAACATTCACACTTTGAAATTGGCTGCACTTAAACTTTAAAAAATAGGAAGTTGAGACGGACAAAAATGAAAGTTGTTGCAAGTGTTGAAGTAGCTTAAAGTTAGTGTGGAATATGTTTTGTTTTTGCAATAGTGTATGTTAGAACTTTGACCAATCTGTCAGTCTAACTATCTATCTATCTATCTATCTATCTATCTATCTATCTATCTATCTATCTATCTATCTATCTATCTATCTATCTATCTATCTATCTATCTATCTATCTATCT
>NC_060954.1:48174278-48183011 GCF_022045245.1 Lucilia cuprina
GTCTAGTCTATAGTCTAGTCTATAGTCTAGTCTATAGTCTAGTCTATAGTCTAGTCTGTAGTCTAGTCTATAGTCTAGTCTATAATCTAGTCTATAGTCTAGTCTATAATCTAGTCTATAGTCTAGTCTATAGTCTAGTCTATAGTTTAGCTAATAGTCTAGCTAATAGACTATTAGCTAGACTATTAAAGTTTAAAGTTAAGTTTATAGTCTGGTCTTGATTAGAACATAAGTCTAATATATAGTGTAAAATCTAGTCTATAGACCGGACTATAGTCTAGTCTATTATATAGTCCAAATTACAATCTTGAGTCTAGTATATAATATAGTCTACAGTCTAATCTATAGTTTAGTCTATAGATATTTTAACAGTCCAGCAAATTTCTACATTTGAAATTTTTGTTTAAAAATATAATTCTTCACATAATTTTTAATCACATAAACGCACATACATACATACATAATTTATTTCAGTATTTTTCATGATTAAATTTCATAACTAATTAATCACTTGTTTATTGAATTAATTTTGAGAATTTTTTAATAAAATAAAAACATTTTTTATATTTATTATTATGTTTATGCACAATACAATTATTCACATTCTTTCAATATTAATTAGCTTTATATTTATGTACAAAATATTATTGTTGTTGTTTTTTATACATTTGTATTTAAATTTTTTTATTGTCTGTTTAATATAATAATGAAAATAAAGAGTTTGATATAATAAAACTATATTGTATGCGTAAACATGAATTCAAAATACCAAACAAACTCGACAAATAACATGGACCATTTGTAATTGGGTTAGATTTTCCATACATTTTGATGAATATTCTTGAAATACTTATGTAATTTTATTTGTCCTTCTCTAGAATATAATTCATTTTACAAAGACCGTTGTTTGTTTAAAATCGAAGGAAAAATTATTGTATTCTATAAAAACTTAAACCTTTGGTGGTAAGAATGGGTACTACCACCCAGAATTACTGAATATAATATTGCTGAGTAACTAGTATATTTTATATACATAAATATAAATTCACTAAAGGATTAATCCTTGTTTACTCACGTAATTAATATACAATTGATAATGTTAACAAAAACAAATACAGATATCAAATGAATACAAAATTTTTATAGGGTGTTCTAATACAAGAATAAGCAGAAAAGGTAAAGCTTTATCTCTATCTCTTATAGTTTTCAGGAAAAACGGACTTTTATATGAAAATAAAGGTAATCACAGATTTCACTTGTTTTTGCTGTATCTCTTATAGTTTTCGAGAAAGACGTTATTTTATGTTTTCACTCAAAATAACGGTTTTTTGTAAGAAATATAAATGATCACAGATTTTACTTGTTTTTGCTGCATCTCTAATAGTTTTCGAGAAAAACGGACTTTTATGTTTTCACTCAAAATATCGGTTTTTAGTAGGAAATAAAAGTGAACACAGATTTCACTTGTTTTTGCTGTATCTCTTACAGTTTTCGAGAAAAACGGACTTTTATGTTTTCACTCAAAATATCGGGTTTTAGTACGAGATAAAAGTGATCACAGATTTCAGTTGTTTTCTGTATCTCTTATAGTTTTCGAGAAAAAGGGACTTTTATGTTTTTACTCAAAATATTGGTTTTTGATAGAAAATAAAAGTGATCACAGATTTCACTTGTTTTTGCTGTATCTCTTATAGTTTTCGAGAAAAACGGACTTTTATGTTTTCACTCAAAAAATATCGGGTTTTAGTACGAGATAAAAGTGATCACAGATTTCAGTTGTTTTCTGTATCTCTTATATTTTTCTAGACAAACGGACTTTTATGTTTTCTTTCAAAATATCGGTTTCTGATAGAAAATAAAAGTGATCACAGATTTCACTTGTTTTTGCTGTATCTCTCATATTTTTCGAGAAAAAAGGACTTTTGTGTTTTCACTCAAAATATCGGTTTATAGTAGGTAATAAAAGTGATCATATATAGTCTATAGACTAATAAATGGAATTAATTATCTATTGTCTAATGTATTGATTAATCTATTGAATAGTTTATTGGTTAGTCATTTGACTTAGCAATGAGTTAATATTCTGTTTACTCTATTGGTCTGTTTACTCTTTTGTCTAGTCTTGGTGGTCTATGGAAACTCTATTGTCTAGCTTATGGATTACTCTCTTGACATATCTGTGGGTTAATCTACTGTTTACTTGATTGACAATTCTATTACTGGTCTTATAACTAGTCTATGGATAAATTCCTTGATTAGTCTTGACTAGTCTATAAACTGTTCTATTGATTGACTAGTCTAGGTATTATTATATTGGCTTGTCTATAGATTTATGTACTGTCTAATCTATATATTAGTCTATTGCTTAGTGGATCAACTTATAAAATTAATAAATTTTATTCAATAGACAATGACTAGAGAAAGAGTTATAACAATGAATAAAAGAAGATGTAAATGTAACATATTATTCCTGTCAATTGTTATCACTTTTCTTAAAAAGTGTAAGGACATGGTTGTCTTTCTCCATATACACATATAAGGGTTTCTGGTTATAAGATTTTTATCAATTTAACCTTAAAGCGAACAAATGTTACTTTGAAGAAATAAGTTTTTTTATGCAGAATACACGTTGATATCTCGGTTTAAGTTTTTTTTTATCACATTTCCTGTTTCCCACCCTTTCACCGACGGAACGACTCCCTTAAACCCATTCCATTTCGAAATTTACATCAATATTCTTCATAATGATAAATAATCCTACCATCATTTTGAATAAATGACTATTCTTTTTGTAGCTTAGTTGAATATTTTGTTTCCTTTTTGTCTTAACTAAACAAATGCTTTAAAATAAAAGAACAATAATAAAAAAATAAAACAATGTTATCAAATAATCAAATGATATACAATTCTCTACGCTACTACTACTACTACTACTACTACTACTGTCAAAGTCATTCGTTATTTGTTTTAACATTTTTATACACCACTTTAGTGGGGAGGGTATATTGGGTTTGTGCTGATGATTGTAACGTACAATTATATTGGTCGAGTCGAGTCGATTTAGCTATGTCCGTCCGTCTGTCCGTCCATGTAAACCTTCTTATCAAACTACAGGTCGCAATTTTCAAGATAATTCAATGAAATTTGGTACATGATCTTCTATTGTCCTAGGGAAGAAGCTAATTGAAAATCGGTCCATTATTTCACATAGCCCCCATACAACTGAAACCTCGAATAGGGCTTTTAAACATTGTAATCAAAAAACACTTCGTCTACGTTGTTGTTTGATTACAAGGTTTACAAGCCATATTCGAGGCTTCTGCCTATTGAAAATGGTTAACATCGGCCCATTATTTCACCTAGCCCACTTACAACTGAAGCCCCGAATAGGGCTTTTAAACCTTGTAATCAAACAACAGGCCGCAATTTTGAAGATAATTCAAATGAAATTCGTCTATGGTACCATGGACGAAGCCTGTTGAAAATGCTTAACATCGGTCCACTATTTCACCTAGCCCTTATACAACTGAATCCGCCAAATAAGGCTTTTAAGTTCATAATCATGTTTAATATACATATTCATATCTAGACAAAAAACTGGTGTAGGCTATTATATGATCGGCCTCGACCGACTATAATTTCTTACTGGTTTTCATTTATAACTTTCTGGGTTTTGTTGTTATTGTTAGAAAATATCAATACCAATGAAAATTGTGTCTTTTCTCTGTACTTTTTTTAATATTTATTATCATTTTTTCAATAAACTTTTTTAGTTTATTTTTTTTCAAGATTTCTAGTCAGTTTAATTTATAGTCCTTTGGTACGTAACAGTATTTTTGAAACGTTTATATTGAGTAACTCGATTTATATACTAACTTCAATATTTTTGTAACTAATATTAACTATTCGTATGTCAGTCACGCTTGACATTTTTGTGATATGGTAACGAATATAACTATCATTAAGTTGAGAGTACAACAGTACAAAAGCAAAAATTTTTCAAGAAACTTTCCCCTTTTCATTTAATACACAAACATATGATTTGTTCATTATAAATAGACGCCTTTGTTATTGGAAACAAAAAAAAACACGAAACCCAAGTTTTTTTGTTTGACAAAGTAGGTACATGTGTACATATGTAACTACCCAGCTAGCATTTGGAGATTATTAGATGATTAATCAGTAAACTGAGTCATTTTTGATTCCTTTTGATGACCTAAAAGTGATTTATAAGCTGAGCGCTTAAGAAATGATTCAAAAACGATCCCGATATATGATTGAAAAGAAATTATTTAAGCAACAATAACAAAATGCAACAATAACAAAATATGAAAGTTATAAAAACTTATTTTGTGAATTATAATAACTATATGTTTAGTGATCTTTTTAGGGAAGATAGTTGGGTGATTAATCACGAAACTAAGGCTAAATAATTCCAATTGCAATCACAACTATCTATCTATCCATCTATCTATCTATCTATCTATCTATCTATCTATCTATCTATCTATCTATCTATCTATCTATCTATCTATCTATCAATCAATCAATCAATCAATCAATCAATCTATCAATCTATCAATCTATCAATCTATCAATCTATCAATATATCTATCTATCTATCTATCTATCTATCTATCTATCTATCTATCTATCTATCTATCTATCTATCTATCTATCTATCTATCTATCTATCTATCTATCTATCTATCTATCTATCTATCTATCTATCTATCTATCTATCTATCTATCTATCTATCTATCTATCTATCTATCTATCTATCTATATATCTATATTATTTTCGGTTGCATTGTACTTGTCTATTAAAAACATTAAATTTACTCAGAATAGACTCAAAAGTGACTACAATATGATTTGAAAATTACTCTAAAACGACCAGTAATTCGGACCATAAATGCTTAAATAAAGAATAGCGGGAAGGGCACAACTTTCTCCCGACGAATGTATCATTTATGATCTAAAAAAGAGCGCATATATAATAATTTTAATCATGCATAAAAGTCATAAGTGACTTGAATGTGATAAAAATTTTCCAAAAATGCTAGCTGGGTACATACATGTAAACATACATATATGTATGTATAAAAATTTCAAAGGAAAAAAGTCCTTTAAAAAGAAACCGATTTTCTTTGTGAAAGTTTTTTTGTGAAAGGAACACAAGCGAACTCTAAGAAATTTTAACAAAAAGCTAAAGAATTTTAATTAGAAACCATATATGTATGTATAACGAAACCATATAAATAGTTGATAAAAGGAATAAAAATAGAATTATATACATATTTATTATTATAGAAGGACACGTTTTCTACATATATTACAGATTGGGTTGAATAAACCGAACAATTTGTATAAATTCAGTGTATAAATCAAAAATATAGAACTTAACAAATATTCTTTTAAATAGCTATTGTTAACTGTGTATATCCGTTTTCCATGTTTCTGGTAACGTATAAATTTTCAAAATTCCTATTTTGAGGAAAATTTAAAGGATCCTGTTCTAAAGTGAAATGTTTCCTAATTGATGGAAACAAAGAACAAGATCTTTAGTGCATATAAATCTGAGAAGTTACAACTTTCGGATCACCTCTTTCTTAATAATTTGTGTGCTTTACTACTTTACGATTTAGGATTCTCTAACGTATTCCAAATACTAAATTATTACACAAATTTTAAAGTTCTTCGTAAAAAGATTTAAAGATTCTTACTTCAAAAGTTACCTAGATAAAGAAAATTTTTATTTAAAAGAAAGGTCCATACCCCCAAAGTCTAGTCCGTCAATTTATTACCCAAATCTTCACATGGATGTCAAAGTAGTTTGTGCAAAATTTAAGCTTAAATAGTTTTTCAGATATAAGAATTTTTATATTTATTAAAAGATAGACCGGTAGACCGGGTTTCGATTTAGATGGATTTTTCTTCGGATTAGATGTATAAACATCCTCCTTAGTTAGTTAGTTTTAATTAGTTATCTAACTAACTTAGATAGTTAGTTAGTTAGTTAGTTAGTTAGTTAGTTAGTTAGTTAGTTAGTTAGTTAGTTAGTTAGTTAGTAAGTTAGTTAGTTAGTTAGTTAGTTAGTTAATTAGTTTATTAGTTAGTTAGTTAGTTAGTTAGTTAGTTAGTTAGTTAGTTAGTTAGTTAGTTAGTTAGTTAGTTAATTACTTAGTAAGTTTGGTATTTATTTAGTCAGTTAGTTAGTTAGTTAGTTAGTTAGTTAGTTAGTTAGTTAGTTAGTTAGTTATTTAGTTAGTTAGTTAGTAAGTTAATTACTTAGTAAGTTTGGTATTTAGTTAGTTAGTTAGTTAGTTAGTTAATTACTTAGTAAGTTTGGTATTTAGTTAGTTAGTTAGTTAGTTAGTTAGTTAGTTAGTTAGTTAGTAAGTTTGGTATTTAGTTAGTTAGTTAGTTAGTTAGTTAGTTAGTTAGTAAGTTTGGTATTTAGTTAGTTACTTAGTTAGTTAGTTACTTAGTTAGTTAGTTAGTTAGTTAGTTAGTTAGTTAGTTAGTTAGTTAGTTATTTAGTTAGTTAGTTAGTTAGTTAGTTAGTTAGTTAGTTAGTTAGTTAGTTAGTTAGTTAGTTAGTTAGTTAGTTAGTTAGTTAATTACCTAGTAAGTTTGGTATTTATTTAGTTAGTTAGTTAGTTAGTTAGTTAGTTAGTTAGTTAGTTAGTTAGTTAGTTAAGTACTTAGTTAGGTAGGTAGGTAGGTAGGTAGGTAGATAGGTAGGTGGGTAGGTAGTTAGTTCTGCTTCATCTTTGGTTCTTATATTGGAAATTGAACTCACGACCTTTGTACTGAGAGGTTTAACGCTATCAAAAACACCGTTAATCAAAGCAATAGATCCTGATTTGATATAACTTCGAAAATCTCGCTATATACTATACCTACTCAAACTTTGTTAATCATTATTACTAAGAAGCAGCAAGAGAAACTTTTAAAAGACCCTTTTGAGTGTTTCTATCAATGACCCATAAACACTTAATTAATATAACATGACACTTTATATTAATGTAAGTATGTATATCTAGTATTTGTTATTATATCCTTTTTTACACACCAACTTCTTTTAATTACTTTTTCTTTCCACTAGATACATTTTTATTCTTTCTTCTTTCAACAACAACTGGTCAATACATATATTTGCTTTCAGTAATTTTCTTTTTTATCGCTTTCACTGGATGTCGACTAATCACGCAATATTTCCACTAATATAAATGTCTAGAAATTTATTAAGTGCGATAGCACTTGTGTTAGATAATGATGACCATAGTAATGATGTGTCAGTTCCATTTGTATAGTAAAAATTCATATGACATCATTTCCTTCTAATACATAACTTTATTTTCTTTTTGTTAATTATATTTTTTATATCTTAAGGAAGCGAAGTAATGAATTGATTTAATGTATAAAACTTATAAGGTTTTTAAGAAAACTTTATACAATTTATATATCATGATATTACATCCCCTCAAAATTTATTGGTGTTTCTCTATTCTGCATAATCTAACCTAGGGTGACATAGCAGATTCGACTTATTCTTCTCTTTTATTTTAATATTCTTGTCTCTTCTCTTTCTCAAAGGGTAATTATGACAATTGCCTTGATATTACAGTTCCGAACTAGAACAATTCAATGTATAACGATTTTAACGTATCCTTTACAATCCTTTCACTATAGTAGCAAAACATTTGTAATTATTTTCTCATCATAATGACTAATATCTTCGATATAGTCAATTATATATAATTTATCAATTTTTTCTCTTCTATTATTTGCTTTCATTTATTTTCCTCATTTTATACAACAACTAGGAGAAATAAGAAAAATGGTAAAATAGATTATATAGTCATTAAGATCCAGGTGTGGAAAATTTAAATAATACCCTTACCTTAATAAAAAAATACAAATTTAATTTAAAAATATTAAAAAATATATTTTTAAACAATTAAAATAAATAAATAAGTAAATAAAACAATTTTTAGACTTAATCCTATTTACATTACTTGTTAACATTTAATATTTTTGGCATACATACTTATTTACTTATGTGAATGTATGTATAGATTTTCTATTTATTTACTAATAGTATGTATAAATAATGGCTTTTTGCCAAAATATTAAAAAAATATTTATATGTCTGATCTTCCAGTACAATATGATGTGTTGTTAAGTTGTTTTCATTTTTTTGTTGACCAAAAAACCACAAAACTATTTTGGGGGAATTTTATGTATGTTATTTGTTTTTTAATATTTGTTTTTAGTTTGACAATTTTTGTCTTCCTGCACAAGGATGAATGTCCGTCTGGTTGCCACTTACAAATGTAGTTTTTTTTATTTTTCAACTTGTTGGTCTGCAGTAGTTTGTTTATGGGCATTACAAATAAGTATGTACTCTTGTTCTAATATTTGTTTCTTCCCTTTGTTGTTTGATTTTTGTTATCACCACAATAAAACTCAAAATTTTTATTTATTTTTTTTAATTTTTTTGTAAGAAATATAGATATTTGCAAATTTATTTACTCACATAGATTTCCTATTAAAATGGCAGTAATAAAGTATAAGTAAGTAAGTGTCAAATTTAAGTTTTAAATTTAATTTGAAAAAGTTTAGATAGATAGATAGATAGATAGATAGATAGATAGATAGATAGATAGATAGATAGATAGATAGATAGATAGATAGATAGATAGATAGATAGATAGATAGATAGA
>NC_060954.1:48183111-48191862 GCF_022045245.1 Lucilia cuprina
GACTAGACTATAGACTAGACTATAGACTAGACTATAGACTAGACTATAGACTAGACTATAGACTAGACTATAGACTAGACAATAGACTATAGACTAGACAATAGACTAGACAATAGACTGGACTATAGACTAGACTATAGACTAGACTATAGACTAGACTATAGACTAGACTATAGACTAGACAATAGAACTAAGTTACCATATTGATTACCTCCATTTTCTGTTTCCTAATAATATGTAATGTCTGTAATTTCGTTTTACAATATTTAAAATATGTACATATGCATGAGTATATTATTTCTTTAAAAATCTAAAAATGAATAATTTTTACAACTTTCAAATATATACACTTTCCTCTTTCCCAGTAGTCTATTGATTTATTTGAGTGTTTTTTCCCTTATGTTTATTTTCATTTTTATATCCTTTACTTTGTTTTTTTGTATTTCATTGTATTGCTATTTGTGGGTCTTTAAAATAATTAAGGAAATGAAGAATCACCTGAATACACACTCGTCTCATACTTAGTCAGTTATACATTCAGTCACTTTGAAATGATTTTTTTTGAAGAGTGCACCGGTAATTTCTTGTTAAAAAAAAAACACAACAAAACCAACAACTTATAGACAGACTATGAAAACATGTTAAAGAGTACTTTAAATCATTTTTGAAACCAACAAATACAAACAGACGTATAATGAGAGAGAGAGATGTAGATAGAATCCTTTGCAACTAAACAAAATGATATTAGACGATTACAGAATTATATGGAAAAATAATATTGAAAATATAATTTTATACACTTCAGTGTAGTGAAACGTATATAACGATTATAACGGTATAACGATTAAGAAATGTTCATTTGTATGAGTAACTAAAGGACACTTTACATGATCACACTTTGCGTACGTAAAGTCTAATGTAAAAGTAAAATGAAATTCCATCCGTATAGCAAAAAAAAAGAAAAAAAAGAATAGAAGTCGTATGATTTATATTTTTTGTGTTTGCACGATTGTTATAAAACAATAACAAAGTAAGATGGAAACAGCTGTTTCACTCTTTTGTTTGTGTTTACATAAAAATACATCCCTGATCTAATGCGAATTGCGTGTTTTTTGAATCATTTAAAAAAAATGAAGAGAGCCATACGACTGTCAAATTTTCCATCTATATTTTCTCTAAATTTGTGATGATTTCATTACATATTGTGTTTAGACGATCCCATTCGTACTCTTCTATTCAAAATTTTGACAGATCATATTAGTTATGTGATCATGTAAAATGGGAGCAAATTCCCGTTTTTTCGGATGTAGTCTAATAAACATACTTATGTTGGAAAAAATCGTGTACTTACATACAACTTGAAAACAACTAAAACATCACATACACGATTTCTTTTGAAAAAAATGTTAAAAATAAGAAAAATGAATACAGACATAAACTTTTATACGAAAATTTTATGGTTTATAAACTTAATTTTGTTTCAAACATTGAGAAATACATCAACAACTTTAACAGACAGACACTACGCACTGGGGTTCTATAAATTGACTTTCGAATAATCGAACAATCGACTTTTTGTCGAAGAAAGTCGAAAAGTCAAAGTCGACTATTTTGTTCCAAAAAAGTCGATAACTCGACTATCGTCTGCGAAAAAGGTCGAAAAGTCGACTTTGTGAATAAAAGTCGAAAAGTCTGAGAGTCGATAAGTCGAAAAAAAGTTGAAAAGTCGTAAAAAGTCGAAAAGTCGGAATAAGTCGAAAACTCGAAAATTGTAGAAACAAGTCAGAAATATTAATAAAGTGGAAAAAAAAGTCAAAAACTTAAAAAAAAGAAAAAAAAAATAGTCGGAAAAAAGTCAAAAGAACTCGAAAATAGTCGAAAAGTGGAAAATAAGTCGAAAAGTCGACTATATTTATAGTCGAAAAGTATAAAAGTCGACTTTGACTTAAATAAAAAAGTCGAAAAATAGACTTTTCATAAAATGCAAAAAGTCGACTTTTAACTAAATGAAAAAAGTTGAAAAGTCGACTTTTCGTTTCAATTATAGAAGCCTACTACGCACTGGTTTTGACTACCTTAATTTAAACTTTATTTTCGAGATAAAATGTAGGCGCTAAGTCCAAAAAAGATTAAACAGATTTAATTTAATTTTCAGATTGAAGTCAACCTCTGAAAGCTTTTATTGCGGAAAATTCATTACCCAACAGAAATAAAACGAAGTACTTCCAGAAGAATAACATTTATCACCACTTCAAAAGTAGCACTAATTGAATTTATTTACCTTCTGTAAAAGTGATGTTTATTTACTTCCAAAGAAGCGAAAATAATCCAATTTTGTTTAAAATTGAAGGTATAATTTTGTACTGAATTTGTTTTTAATTAAACTTATTTTATTTTGGAGTTGATTTATTTATGTTAATATTGTATAAGTCACTTCCTAATAACATCCAAAAAGAACATAAAAATTACTTCCTGAGAATGACTTTAGTTGTAGTGAATTTGGAATCAAATAAAAAGATCATCCCTCCTATGACAAGCCTGTGATAAAATCATCACTTCTTCAGGTCTTTTTCAGTACTTCCATGGAGTTAATTCTACTTCTTTTTCGCTTCTTTGGATGTTCTTTTTTTGCTGGATATAAGAGAGTTAAATAAGTTTATAATAAATGAGTAATACGAAGTATTACAATCGTTTTATAATTAACTCGAGTATTCATCTAAAAAAACTATATATATAGTGGGATTTGATCGAGTATACGCTTTTTGACTTGTTCTCTGTCTGGATTCTTTGTTTCTTTATAAAACTGCTAAAAACACTACACATTCGTATAATGTAAACACACACAAACATGAATATGTTTCAATACAAACATTGCATAAAAAGTGAAAAGGATTAACTGTGTGTAGAGGTACTAGAAACCAATTGGTTTGTTTAAAGAAGTTTCACTTAATTTGAACTGAGTATGTACATGAAAGGGATTTCGGTAAAAGAACTTAAAAAAATATAATTTGAAAATATACTAAAAAGAAGCCAAAAGAAAGTATTCTTAACAAAAAAAAAAAATAAAATTTAACTTATTTAAGGATAATAATTATTAGTATTTAAAAGATATTAGTAGGCAAGGACAAATCCTTTTCTTTTGAATTAATTACAGATCAGAAAATAATCACTAATGATATTAATTCCGTTCTTTTTAAATTTTTCTTCGCCTTCACCAAAATCGGTTCATAAATAACGTAGATATGAGCAAAAATCCGAAAACAACCTTTGAAACTGAAGAGGCAGATATAATAAACAAGCAACAACAACAACACACCGGAGAATGTTGGAACCTTTTAAAGAAGACTTTTGGAAACCTTTTCGTACTTCAAAAAGTATCTGTCTCTAAAAATTTTCTTATATTAGATTTAGGCTTGTCTATGACGATTAATATGTGTCATTTTGTAAGTTTTAAAGTAGTTTCTAATCTAACTCTGGTCCCCATCTTCACCACCACCAATTCCTTTATTTTTACAGATCTAACTACTTGCGTGCTCGTGTGAAGCCAGTTTTAAGCAGTAGTTGCCAGATTGAGACCTGTCGTTGAGGGTTTTGTCAAAGAATCGATTTTTTGCAGGAAAAAGTCGAAGTAGACCTTAAAAAGTCATATACGAAAGTCGATTATAATGTACAAATATAGACGAAAAATCTATTTTGCAAATAAAAGTTGAAAAACTAATCAAATACTCTTCGTTTTAGATACAAAAGTCGTCTAATTTTTACAACAATTTCAAAAATAAAGATAAATTTTCATATATAGCAATACTGCAACCGATCAAAAAATCCACCATGCACAAAGAATGATAATAACTCTGGTTTCATAATAAAAAAAAAACTATTTTAAAACTTTTTCATCACATTCGAGTCTTTTATGACTCTTCTGCACGTTCATTCTACGTTCATTTTCTGATCATAAATGATACATTCTTTTGGAGAAAGTGGTACCCTACTTGCGACTCTTCTAAAAAGTTATTATTATCGAATCATTGATAAGAGCTTAACTTATTGATCGCTTTTAGGTTATCAAAAGGAGTAAAGCTGGAGGTCAACACCATGTGTTCTACGCTTTCTATGCGTCTGTCAAAAAAGTAGAATTAATGTATTTGTATTCTAAAAGTTACAAGCACAAATGCGTAGAATGCCTTGACGCATAAAATGTTTAAAGTAGATCTACTTTCTACCTTTATAAGCCTCACAAGCGTCCCACGAACATGTCAGCTACTTTATATTTAACTAGCATACCCTGGATGCTTCGCTACCCTAACTATGTTCAATATCGTAAAAATATCAAAAAGTACCATCGGAAAAACAAAAAAGTACAAAGATCTCTCTCAATAAATTCTCATTTTTATAAGGACCGTGTGTTCCGGTTAACCATTATAAGGAATCCATTTGAAGAATAGAAAAGTACCAAATAGTTCCCAGAATATTATTCAGTCAAGACCATGTATGTTAAAATTAATGTTCCTAGGTTGAATATTTTAGAAAATTAAAAAGTACAATTTATGAGATAAAAAGTACTAAAAAGTTGTCTCTTAAAGAATCTTATTCAATGAGGACCGTGTATGTTTAATAATCATGTGTTTTCAGTTCAGTATCATTTGAAGAAAGAAAAAGTACCAAAAATGGAATAAAGTTTACCTATGTGGAAAGTACTAATAAAAAGAGTACAACGTTTCGCTTAGAAGTATACTTTTTCGAGAATTAAGTTTACAAAATGTTCCGTATTTAAATCTACATATACTTATATCACAGATAAAACTCAAACGATTCAAATCTGCATTCATTTATTCCAGAAAAATTGTGCTTTAAAAAAGGTACCAAACAATTTACTCGAATAGGCCTTAGTACTCGAATTCTAAAATAATACACCAAAAGCTTATTTTGTGTGAGTAAATAAACTACTTTTTGAAATTTTATAAAAGTTGGCTCAATGAGTTTGAATAGAATTAAATTTCCCGTTTTTCCCCTTTTAGGTACTTTTTTACCCGGTGAAATAGCAAAAATTTTATTGCAATAAATATTACAGAGTTAGTCCGTAATTTAATAGGAATAATTCAGTAAACCGAAAAACTTTACTTAATGTGCTAAAAAAGTACCATAAATACAGTTTTGTCCCTTTTACACCCAAAAAGGACTGAATTTTAAAAAAGTACGAAACAGGTGTCTCATAATTTTGAGAAATGTATCCAAAATATTTAGAAAACTTTGATTATGTTAATTAGTTTAAAAGTTATAAAGGGCTAAAAAATTAACCAAAATCAGCTTTGTTACACATTTTTACCCCTTAAAAGTACGAATTTCAAAAAAGTACCAGACATCCATCTGCTCATTTTAGGAGTAGATACAGGTGCATTTAAATTTTTTCTTGTATCACTAATTTTGTGTAAGATAATTAAGAAAACCTGTTTTAAACGTTTTTTTCCCCTTTTTACCCATAAATGTACAAATTTCCAAAAATCCCTCTTTAGTGGATCTACATAACCAAAACAAGTAGAAAAGTATAGTCGGGCATGGCCGACCATATGATACCCTACACCATGAGTATATTTTTACAATTTTTACTTTTATAAAATTTTTATTTTTTGTAAAGAAACTTTTATGTTGAATATTACCATAATTCCAAAATATTTAAGCCATTTATTAAAAAAAAACTAAAATTTCTAAATAAGGCTTTATATAGGTCAAATATGGGCCGATCCTCGGTAAATTTGGGAAAGGATATATTTCTAAAAAACAGTTAGTTTTGTTGTGTTTCATTGCGATACAAATGGTTACAAGTCAATTTTAGACGTTTAAGTCATTTTTTGAAGGGGGGTTTGTATGGGGGCTAGGGTCAAATATAGGCCGATCCTTACGAAAATCTGCAGTATCATTTATACTTTTATAAAACTTATTTGTGCCAATTTTTAGAGAGATAGCAGAATATTTGACGTAATTATAGCATAAAAAGTTCAAATCGGGAGGTACGGTTGTTTGGGGGCTAGGTGAAATAATGGACCGATTTCAACCATTTTCAATAGGCTTCGTCCTTGTGCCAAAAAACATGCTTTGTCCAAATTTCATCAAATTATCTTGAAAATTGCGGCCTGTACCTTGCGCACAAGGTTTACATGGACAGCCGGACAGACGGACGGACGGACATGTCTTAATCGACTCAAAAAATGATTCTGAATCGATCGGTATACTTTAAGGTGGGTATTGGACCAATATTTTTGTATGTTACAAACATCAGCACAAACGTATAATACCCTCCCCACTATAGTGGTGTAGGGTATAAAAACACATTTGCTGTCAAAATTTCATGATTCTAGGTTCAGCCGTTTAGGCTGTGCGATGATGAATCAGTCAGTCAGTAACGCTACTTTTTTATATATATATATATAGATGATCTTTATTTAATGATTAAAAAGTATCGCATGTAACTTGAAGCTTAGGTATGAAAATGCTTTGACGCGAAAAAGCGTATTGTTGGCCTCCGGCTTGAAAACAGACTCAGACTTTACTAATCTTCCAACAATCTTCTAAATGTTAGCTGGGAAACGCACAAACAAATTTTATATGCAACAACTAAGGCTGCAGATTTTAACAACTCACAGCTGATGCCATGCAAAAGCTTTGTTACAATAACAACAAATATTGGGAAGAAGTATAACGATAACAATAATAATAAGAAAGTTCATACAATAATGAAAAAATAATTGTTAAATTTACAAAATCCTACAAACATAAATACATACATTTAGTTTTGTTGTAAATTTTACAAAAACAAACTTACCTTTTAAATGACTATTACTTTGTGGAGAGGTTACCTGTACAAAGTAGTAGTAGTAGTAGGTGACGGCAGTAATCCGCAACAACTTTATATCGTTTTGAAAGGAAAACACTAAAACACTTAATAACACATTTCTTTAACATTTTTACTTAATAAACAATATTTTTAATAAATTATTCTTAAAAAAAACCGAATTTTTACTGGCGTTGTCTTACATTTTAACAAATTTGCAACCGCATAGTTTAAAGATTAAAGGAGAACTAATAAACAAAAAAGAAAGAGAAGAATGAAAGAGAAAACACAAAACATAATAGACAGACTTTCTATACATTTATTACCTACCTTAAACTATGTTAAAAATCCGACGACTTTTGATTTTAAGCAAATGTTGGCAACACTATGCAATTGGCAATACATAATAACTAAATGATCAGTTAGTTTTTACGTTACGTTCCATTCGTTAGTTGATTTGTATTTGGCTGGTGCTGATTTGTATTTGTCCGTGTTTGTTATTAAGTTTTTGTATACAAAAACACAAATCAGCTGATTCGTTATGTTACGAAATGTAAGTCTTTAAAAAGGTTCAATATTATCTTTATTCGCGCCTTAAGGTATGCTACATTATTCGTTTTCATAAATAACATATAGTTTTCATTTAATTGCTTAGAATTGTCTATGAATGTATGAACATGTGTATAAAAACTAAACACGCAAAATCCTTAGCATACTTTAAGGATTTTAAAAAAACTAATAAAATTAAGCATTTTGACATTTTAGCTAATCCCTTTCATTTGCATATTCTTTTTATTAGTTTTCTTTTAATCCTCAAACTAAGCGGTTGCAAAATTGTGAAAATTTATAAAAATGTATTTTAAAATTAAGTTATTCATAATAATTTATTAAATATTAAAAAAATTAAAGTAATTTAAAGTGTTAATTAAGTGAATAACAAGTGCAAATAAGAAAATCAAAGTTTTAATGTGTATTTTTTAAGAAATTTCTAAATGCTGCCACCAACAACCATCACAAACTATGTCTTGAAGTAATCAATAAAACAACAAGTAAGAAAGTTATTATTATATTATTAAATGTGTGATTTTCTTAAGTATTATTATTATTGTTGTTGTATTTCTCTACAACTATTTTGTGTTGTTATATACATTAAATGTTATTGTTTAAAAGGCTTTTTTTTTGCAATTCATCAGGCCATCTTATTTTGTTGTTGGTTATCAAAGCAAGCCACCTGCATGCGTGTTGTTGTTTATGAAATGTATTTGCGCGTTTTTTGTTTTTTTTGTTTCTTATAGTGACGTCACTGTTTTTTGCATTTTGTTTTGAAGAGAGTTGATTGATGTTTTCTCAGTTATTGAGTTTTTTATTGACTTTAGGGATTTGATGTTGTTGTTGTATTCTATCATTATGATGCTGCTATGAGGGTTTCTATGACTTTTGTTGCAATCTATATACAGTATTGTTCGAAACCTAAGCAACTTTTTTTTGCATTGTACACAAAGTGCTATAATTTCTATTTTAATTGATTTATTCAAAATTATATAATTGTACTGCGACCCAAATAATTTGATTGTCCATCAAAATCTCCCGACTCAAGTCCCTTAGAAATCCTGTTCAACATTCTCAAACGCTGGGTCGAAACTCGCAGTTTTAGAAAACATTGTAGCTTTCGAATGGCTTAAAATCCGCTTGGGATTAATTACGAACTACACTAGTAAATAATCTATTCCATAAATGTGTGTGGGAACTCAAAAGGACCAAAGATTTTCATAAGAACATCAAAAAGTTGATTAAGTTTCGATCAGCTATTTATGGAGTTAATTCAGTTATTATTTTCTTGTAACTCACAGCGAAATGGAATTAAACTTTTGTTGTTGTTATTATAATGTAAACACATAATGTTATTATTATCAATTATATAATAT
>NC_060954.1:48191962-48193341 GCF_022045245.1 Lucilia cuprina
ACATTTATGGGTAAAAAGGGGGCAAAAATGGGTAAAACAGGTTTTTTTTTATTATCTTACACAAAATTAGTGATACAAGAAAAATTCTAAATGCTCCTGTATCTACTCTTAAAATGAGCAGATGGGTGTCTGGTACTTTTTTCAAATTCGTACTTTTAAGGGGTAAAAATGTGTAACAAAGGTGATCTTGGTACCTTTTTCGGCCCCTTATAACTTTTGAACTAATTAACATAATCAAAAAGGGAAAGTACCTACAACACATAACAAATAAAGCTGTGTATTTTGTTTATTGTCTAGAAACATAGAATTCTTTTACTTGTTTTTAATAACTAAATACTTTTTGCACCTGAAATTTTGTTTGCAAAAATTTCACAAAAAACAAAAAAAAAAAAACATAATAAATTTTCTACAAGTCTACATGCAAATAAAGGTAAAATATTCATGCATTGTAAAAACAATATTTTGCAACGAAATGCAAAAAAAAATAAAACATGAAATAAATTATTTTCAACAAGAACATTGAAATGTATTTAGGGTATCATTAGTAGTATGAAAAGATCGTATGTACCAAACACATTTATACGTACCTATATAAAATAAATGTACATACGTACATAGAAATATTTTTACTACGTTAATATTTAACTACGTTTACAGGTTTTCCTAAGGCTGTCTGCTTAACAATTTACCAGATATGAAACGCGAAAGAGTAATAAAATATAAGGAATATAAAATGACTCACTATGCATCAGGGATGGAAAACTGACTGGAGACTATAGACGTAACTATAGGCCGAACTATAGAATACACTATACATACACTAAAGCTCTTGACAACACTATAGACAAAACTATGGACTAAAGTATAGATTAAAATAGACTAAAAACTAGACTATGGAGTAGACATAGACTAGACTATATACTTTAGACCAGTCTTCAGAACAGACATGAATAGACCACAAACTAGTCTATAGAATTTAGATTGAGCCTAGACTATCGGCTAGACTATAGATTAGATAATAGACTAGGCTATAGACTATAGACTAGACTATAAACCAGACTATAGACTAGACTATAAACTAGACTATAGACAAGACTATAGACAAGACTATAGACTAGACTATAGACTAAATTATAGACTGAACTATAGTCTAGAATATAGACTAGACTATAGACTGGACTATAGACTAGACTACAGACTAGACTTTATACTAGACTACAGACTATAGACTAGACTATAGACTAGACTTTATACTAGACTACATACTATAGACTAGACTAGACAATAGACTAGACTATAGACTAGACTAGACTATAGACAAGACTATAGACTAGACTATAGACTAGACTATAGACTAGACTATAGACTAGACTAGACTA
>NC_060954.1:48193441-48195983 GCF_022045245.1 Lucilia cuprina
AGACTAGACTATAGACTAGACTATAGACTAGACTATAGACTAGACTATAGACTAGACTATAGACTAGACTATAGACTAGACTATAGACTAGACTATAGACTAAACTACGGACTAAACTATACTATGCCCTAGAATAATTTTGAAAAAGTGTTTTTCAATATCAAAAAGTACTTAATTTACTTAATTTTTCATGCCTGCTATACATTGAATATGTGGTAGTTTGTTGGCGGAGAATACACTGCTCCTAAAAAAATGTTTGCAATAATATACTTTAAATTCCTCTCACTTCCTTAGTTTACCACCTATCAGCTCCAAAAGCTTAAAAACTGATTTCAAAACTTTTCACATTTACAAAACTTTGACCTAAACCTGAGAAATGAAACCTTCCTAATGCTTTAGCTCTGCAAATATCTTGCATACAAACAGGCGGACAGATAGTCAGACGGACGGACATATATAACAGAAAACACAAAAACCACCCTTCTTATTAACGAGTCAACATGTTTTTCGTTTTTTTTTCTTGTTGCGTTTTTGCTCATTTTCCTCATGTACAACAGAGCAAATGTGTGCAAAATTAAAATTTTATTGTGATGTCTTTACAGCTTTAGGAATTAAACTTGTAATTGCATGTTTGTTTTTGTATATAAGTTATTTGTTGTTTATTTATTTTTTTGTGAATTAAAATTGTTGTTAAAGTTAAAAAAAAAATACCATCAAACAATATGGGGGTACATATTTACATTCAAGTTGTTATTCCGTTTAAAATTCATACATACATCAAAACCATTGTCCTTCATCCGTCCATCTCTCTGTTAAAATTTTTCACAACTTTCTTATATTGATAAAGTTTGTTTGATCTTGAAAATGGAATTATTATAACAGCTAGGTGAGGATAGTCCATCATAGTAACATGATCAAGTTAAGACCAAGTCCTAAAAAGATCAATTTGTATAAAGACAATACTTTATTTTTTATTAAGCCAAAAAGCGGAATAATAGAAACAATCTAAAGTAAATAGTCAAAGCAAAAAGTCAGTTGGCAAAAAACAAGTCCTTTTTTCAAGAAAGCTTATTATATTAAAAAGTATTATAAAGGAACCACAAACTAAACAAAAGAAACAGCACTAGACAACAGTTGGCAAGTATTTTTTGTTTTTAAATTCCATTTAAAACCGTCTCGACCATATGGCGCCACTTTGTCAATGATTGTGTATATTTGTTTTATCCTTTGTCTCTTTCTTTGCGATACAGTAAACCCCATCGCAATCGTTTTAACTATAAGATCGATCTAAATTCAAAAGTGGTCAGTAAGTAATCGTTAGTATGCCACTTAACAATATATGTACGTAAGGGGGACTAAGTAGTTTATGTATTGTTTAACGTTTATCTAAGTGAAAGTCAATTAGCACATTTTAATCAGCTACGTATTAATACATACATGCATACATAGCCGCAGCATTAGATAATATCCAGAGGTAATCATTAGACTAGATCTCAACAAACCCGCAGAATTACAGGGGCACCACAGTGTGCGTGCCCAACTAAAAACCCAACTGTTGTAGTTGTGGTTTTTAGTTGGAACAATAACAAAAACTTTGGAATTATGTGGCTATTTAATAAGGATAACAATATAATAAATTTAATTTTTATTTCAATACAAATTATGTATTTTAACTAACTAAACAACTAACTAACTACTGGACTATAGAATAGACTATAGACTAGTCTATAGAATAGACTACAGACTAGGGTATAGACTAGACTTTAGACTACACTATAAAATAGACCACGCTATAAACTATAGACTAGACTACAGACTAGACTATAGATTATACTATAGACTAGACTATAGTCTAGTCTATAGACAATAGACTAGTCATTGTGCTGGTCAATAGAAAAGTCACTAAGCTAGTTAAGAGATAAGTCAATAAAGTAATAAAGATAGCAAGCAGTAGTCAGAATGCTAGTCAATAAGCTAATCTGGAGGATAGTCAAAGGAATAGTCAGAAGGGTAGACTATATTCCCAGCATCACCACAGACACATTATAACCTCCGTTTATATGAGAGTATAGTCTATATGTATCGCCTCTTGTAGGGTACTAACATTATATATATAATGAAGTCTATCAATGAAAACAAGTACACAAAATAATATTTGATTTTATACCCTACACCACTATAGTGGGGAGGGTATTATACGTTTGTGCTGATGTTTCTAACATTAAAAAATATTAGTCCAATACCCACCTTAAAGTGTATCGATCGATTCAGAATCATTTTTGAGTCGATTGAGACATGTCCGTCCGTTTGTCTGTCCGGCTGGCTGGCAGTCCATGTAAACCTTGTGCGGAAGGTACAGGCCGCAATTTTAAGATAGACTAGACTATAGACTAGACTATAGACTAGACTATAGACTAGACTACAAACTAGACTATAGACTATAGACTAGACTACAGACTAGACTATAGACTAGACTATAGACTAGACTACAGACTAGACTATAGACTAGACTATAGACTAGACTATAGACTAGACTATAGAC
>NC_060954.1:48196083-48199920 GCF_022045245.1 Lucilia cuprina
TAGTCTAGTCTATAGTCTAGTCTATAGTCTAGTCTATAGTCTAGTCTATAGTCTAGTCTATAGTCTAGTCTATAGTCTAGTATATAGTCTAGTCTTTAGTCTAGTCTAAAGTCTAGTCTATAGTCTAGTCTATAGTCTAGTCTACAGTCTTGTAACATAAACTTGAGTATTAGATTTTGATCACTCCTAGCCCTTTGAGGGGTTGTCAGAACTTTTTAGGGTACTGTTACTATCGAATACTTGGGAATAACTGTGCGTGTGTTTGAGTAGATGTTTGCGTGTATGTATGCAATTTATTTTCTACTTCTGAGCATTTTAAGAAATTGCATTGTTTGGTTTAAATAAATAAACATTTATTTTCCAAAGTGTCACAAGCACACTGTCGTCTTATGAATGTTTTACGTACATATGTATGTATGTTTTAAAATAAAATGAACATGAAATTTAAAAGACCAACTAACACATTCAAACATGCCTGGGACTTTAAGATACAATTAATAAATATTTGAAATAAATACAAAATCGAACTTTTTCGTATAAAAGCAGTTTTCATAAACTTTCTATAAAAAGAAGGTTGTTTAAAAATGTTTGATTAAAAACTATCAAAATTTTACTTTTGCAGCCATTTTGTGTATGGAGTTTTCAAGTGCAAAAATTATTGATTTTTTTCTTTTACATTTGTACCTTCATATTGAGCAAAACATACAAAGCTGAACAGTCGAGTCGAAGGACGACAGTTTTCTAAACAAATAAGGACAGAAAAGAAACAACAACATGTCGCCAAATAAAAAATCTGTAGTGCAACCAAACAAAAAATTAAATTTTTCCTTAAAATGACTCACGCAGTGGTGGCATGGATCTGTATAAAAGAAATATAAGAAAAAACAGGAGTATTTCCAATACAAAGATATTGACTAAAGCATTGATATGGCGGATTTTCGGTTCGGTTTTTGTTGAATGAAATGATGAGGACAAATGATTGGTGTTGAGAGTGTGTAGGTAACAAACTGCAAAAGCAAATTTTAAACCGCATGTTGTTGTGTATACATTGAACCACAAAATAGACATTTTCTGTGAGAATTGTAGGTGCTTTTCGTCTTCTTTCGGTTCGAATATTATTTGCTTATGAAATACTGCACAGTGGAGCATTGAATTTGGATTAATGTGGGATTAAATTCATTCCAAAAAGGATGATCATTATCAATCATTACATAAAGATCAGTAGGCTGAAAAGTAATAATTTAAGAAGCAGCTTTTCACTACTTATTCACTAGCCTTTTAACTCATTATTTTATAATGGTTATGGCATTGCTGGTAAGTACTTATTACGTTTGCTTACAAATCACTACTTATATGAGTACTTACAAATAAGGAGTAAAAATCTTGTTTTGATTTAAAAACTAATTCATTACACAACATGCGAAGCTGGTCTTGATTGTGAGATCGCTGACTTACTCACAACACGACTGCTTATCTATAATTAAGTAGAAGTCATTACAAAGTAAGTGGGCTCCGGGTCAGATATAGCAATATATGTAATAATTTACATTAATAGTATTCTGTTCAACTTTTCCCAAGAGTTTTTTTTTGCAACACCAAAGTGTGTTAAAAAAACGTGTTGTATCTTACAGTTCCTGACTAACTGATGCTGACGATAATGATGACATTGTTGGTGACAAAAACTGATTTCTTTTATTCCTTCTCTGTGGTGTCAATAATGAGGGATGTATTGCGAAAAAGAAACAAAAATTACGCAAAAATATGAAAACAAAAGAAAAGTATTCAAAACAGTAACACAGCTACAAAATAGATTAACTCCATTGAGAAAATTTAGAAAAATAAATTCAAAAAATTGTTAAAAATTGTACTCTTTCATATGTAAAAATATATTAAAAAAAATTCCTCAACTGGAGTTAGTCTATTTGACAACTGAAGCAACTTTCTTCTGCTCACAGACACAATTGCGCCTAGAATTTTTTTGTTGCTGTTTATTTAGAGGAAATAAAGGATGAGTCAAAAAATGTAAATGTTGGCATTGTTATGATTATTGTCTTGTCATATTATGTCATGTTTTTTGGTACAAACATGTAATAACAGATGCACCCAAACATATTGTATGTATCTGCATATATGTGTATGTATGTAAATGCAAATATTTGCATACTTAAACACAATTATTTGTTTTTTTCATGGCTTTGTTAAACAATGACTTTTCATCGACACCACAGTACGACTCCCGTGACATCTAAAGTCAAATTAAATAATAGCTTGTCTTTAAAATATTTGAAATTCAATTAAATTTAAGTTTAAAATTAATTATAATTTTTGAAGACTTATATGTATATAAGTTTGTCATTCCGTTTGTAATTTCTGTAATATAAATTTCTAATTATTTGATATAGATACACATTCTGGATCCTTAAAGATATGTAAATCATAACATATATAAGTAGTCTAGTCTATAGTCTAGTCTATAGTCTAGTCTATAGTCTAGTCTATAGTCTAGTCTATAGTCTAGTCTATAGTCTAGTCTATAGTCTAGTTTATAGTCTAGTCTATAGTCTAGTCTATAGTCTAGTCTATAGTCTAGTCTATAGTCTAGTCTATAGTCTAGTCTATAGTCTAGTCTATAGTCTAGGCTATAGTCTAGTCTATAGTCTAGGTACAGTGAAATAACTCCCAAATGAAATAACTCCCAACGGGTTAAATGAAATAACACCCAATCAACTGTCCATACAAATTGGGAATTATTTCATATGAAATAACTCCCAATTTGTTGGAACTTATTTCATATTTTAATGTTACTGAAATGAAATAACTCCCAATAAAATTTTTGTTGGGAATTATTTCATTTTTTTGAAGAAATTAGGAGATATTTCATATGTATTGGAAGTTATTTCATTTCTGTAAATTTTGTTGAAATTGGAAGTTATTTCATTCTTGTTGAGAGTTATTTCATTTTGTGGTAATAATTTTCCAAACTTTGGTGGATAATGCATTTTGGATCCTTAAACAAGTGTCGTGGACAGCCGGCCTTCGGCCGGGCGCAAGGGTTTAAAACTCTGGGGTATTTCGAATACTGGCTTCGCTAAATTTAAATTTTGTACACCATGTATTTTATATCATTATGATTATGAACACTACGATACTTTCAAATGTATCACAATTCCATATGACAATTTTAATAATGCCCATGAGCATATTGACATAAGTTCCATGGAATACAAATAGTCCATTTATCATGAAAAGGCTTAATTTAGCGAAGCCGGTGTGTGAAATACCCCAGAGTTGAAAACCCTTGCGCCCGGCCGAAGGCCGGCTGTCCACCACACTTTCGTAAGGAGTTGGGACAATTTCACTTCTGTTGGGAATTATTTCATTGGAAGTTATTTTACAGAAATAGATTCTTCGACTTGGGAATAATTTCATATTTTTTGGGATTTGTTTCATTGGGAGCTATTTCGCATTTTTTGGGACTTACATTTGTAAAACTCCCAAACTTCCAATTACTGGGAATTATTTCATTTTAAACTTTGGGAGTTATTTCACTTTAAAAGTTAATTTTTGATGAAATTGGGGTTTATTTCATTTTACTCGTTGGAAGTTATTTCATTTGGGAGCTATTTCACTGTACCTATAGTCTAGTCTATAGTCTTGTCTATAGTCTAGTCTATAGTCTTGTCTATAGTCTAATCTATAGTCTAGTCTATAGTCTAGTCTATAGTCTAATCTATAGTCTAATCTATAGTCTAGTCTATAGTCTAGTCTATAGTCTGGTCTATAGTCTAGTCTATAGTCTAGTCTATAGTCTAGTCTATAGTCTAGTCTATAGTCTAG
>NC_060954.1:48200020-48201554 GCF_022045245.1 Lucilia cuprina
TTCAGTTCTAGTTCAGTTCTAGTTCAGTTCTAGTTCAGTTCTAGTTCAGTTCTTGTTCAGTTCTAGTTCAGTTCTATTTCAGTTCTAGTTCAGTTCTAGTTCAGTTCTGGTTCAGTTCTAGTTCAGTTCTAATTCAGTGCTAGTTCAGTTCTAGTTCAGTTCCGGTTAGTTCTTTATATGAGCGGTTATTAACAAAAAAAGTAATACTACGAACCGCTTCATACCGATTTAACGGACTATATACTGAAAATATTTTCATTTAACTGCTATTATATTCTGATGTTTTTATAACAAAGTGTGTATTAAATTGACCATTTAAAATAGCAATAAGTACAACAGCTATAATAATAAAATGAATATAAATATTAATGTTAATTTATTATTATTGCTTCATTTTCAGTTCAGTAGTATGAAAACACGGCAAAAGAAAACAATAATTAAGATTTAAAGCTGTGAGTGAGCTCGACTGTTATTTTTGTCAATAAATTATTAAATTGTATCAATAGAACAGGAAAGTTAAAGAAAAGAGCGACTAACTTATATAAAGTTTAGATCGATTATTGCTTTATGTTTTCTCTATTAACATATTGACTTAAAACTTTAGTTGTACGTACATAATGTACATAATGTAAACATCACAGAGGTTTTTTGATTCACAACCACTGTGCTTAATAACAATATGTGAAAGACTACAACTAACATTAGCATCTTTTTCTTTTTTTCCTCAAAATTTAAATTTTGAATATTGATTATTTCAAACAACACGTTCTCTTATTTCTATTTGATTTAGTAACGTGTTGTCTGAGTCCCCAATAAACCCCTCCTAAAATCATGTTGGTTCTACACATAACAGTATGTTAGTGTTTTCAGGGATTTCCGGTTAATATCTATGTGTGTGTTATCATTTAGTAGAGTACGTGCTTACGACACCAAAACTTATTATGTGCGAGTGAGTGTGTGGATTATAAAGGTGTAAAATTGTTATTTTCAACACTTTAAAGATTGAAATGAAAATATAGGAAAAACCACAAAGGTTAAACAAGAATCCTTAAGCAAACAGTTCATACATTCACGTTCGAAATGGTTATTCTTAACAAATTTAATTTGTTTGTGGGTTAAAATTACAAAAAAGAATGTTATATGAAATACGAGAATAATAAAATTTTAGAGTTTTTGTGTTTAAATAAACCTTGTGCTTCCTCTAGGCTCTTACCAAGTTACTCATTGTATTCAATGGAGTGGACATTCCATATTGGAAAACGAAAAGTAATCTATATTAACAATAATTTATTTTAAATGGCATTTCATTCGATAACTCCACTCTATCGTTAACTCTTTGTCGTGTAACGACAACACAAATTATATTGTAGAAAGTTTATTGAGGTAGTGGAAAAATTAAATTGGATAAAATAAAAACTAATCTATGGTCTAGTCTATAGTCTAGTCTATAGTCTAGTCTATAGTCTAGTCTATAGTCTAGTCTAGTCTAGTCTATAGTCTAGTCTATAGTCTAGTCTATAGTCTAGTCTATAGT
>NC_060954.1:48201654-48206539 GCF_022045245.1 Lucilia cuprina
ACTGAACTAGAACTGAACTAGAACTGAACTAGAACTGAACTAGAACTGAACTAGAACTGAACTAGAACTGAACTAGAACTGAACTAGAACTAAACTAGAACTGAACTTCTAGGTGATAAATACTTTTTCTATTGAAAGTATAGCCGAATAATTATGTACATGCAAATCCAATAGAAGGAACTAACTCTTATGCTTTTGCTGCAAAAATAGATTTAAAACACAATATTTTTAAATATTTTGAATGCTGACAAAGCTTTTAAAGAAAAATGGTTACAAAATTCTTTGTAACTTACAAAAAAAACATGTTTTTATTATATTTTCTTGTTATAAATAAATTTGTGTATGTAAACACTTTTCAATTATCTTTGTTTTCTATGAATGTACATATGTAGTTGTTTTTCTATAAGCCTTAAGTTTTTCTCGATTTTAATTCCCCAGTTCATTGTTTATTTCTTACAAAATACAAACAGTTTTTCAATAGTCATGCAAACGATAAAGATAAATACCCTTAAGACCTTTTTGGGACTAACAAAACATACAAATTGAATACAGTTTCAGAAACAAAGAAAGGAAAAGGGCTTAAAAGACAAGTTGAAGAAAAAGCCTGGCAGAATTGTTAAGCTTTTATAATTTTTATTTAAAATCTAATATTGAATAGAAAATTGTATAAAAGATACAGATGTAAGTAATAACACAAATGAGAAAATTTGTTTTAAACTATGACTGCTCATATTTTATCTAACAATATTATGATTATCATTCATATGAGTTTATATTGGTTTCCAGATATTTACTTTTTACATTATAATAAATAATATATGTATCGAATAGATAGAAACTTTTAGTTTATAAATAATAGGGCGACCTCTAACAGAAAGATTAAAAAACTTAAATAAATGTCTATTTGATTCGTTTTTACATGTCTATTGGGAAACTGATTACATTATAATGTTTTCATATACGTTTCACATATGCTGATAATGTTCAAAATTGAAAATGTTTCCATTTATGGAATCGGAACCGCCCTAATTTATGTACATATATATTTACAATGATATTTATGAGCTTCCCAGTATAAATAACTTAAAAGATATACACATGTATCAACACACAAATGTGTGTTTAAGTATGTGTTGTTTTTAAAGGAACTGAGGACATTAAAATGTTGTACTTTATGGATTTCAAATATTTAATGATGTAGAAAATTTCAGAGAAAAAGAATGAGAAAACATAAAAAATGTATTTAATTTTCACACTATATTTCATAATATTTGTAAGCTGCTGATATATTTATACAAGTTGTTTTTAAAATCGAAATAAAAGTGACAATAAAAACGATAAAGAATAATGACAACTCATTTATTACAACAGTGACATAACTTGACTAGACTAACTAACTAGAACTGAATTAGAACTGAACTAGAACTGAACTAGAACTGAACTAGAACTGAACTAGAACTGAACTAGAACTGAACTAGAACTGAACTAGAACTGAACTAGAACTGAACTAGAACTGAACTAGAACTGAACTAGAACTGAACTAGAACTGAACTAGAACTGAACTAGAACTGAACTAGAACTGAACTAGAACTGAACTAGAACTGAACTAGAACTGAACTAGAACTGAACTAGAACTGAACTAGAACTGAACTAGAACTGAACTAGAACTGAACTAGAACTGAACTAGAACTGAACTAGAACTGAACTAGAACTGAACTAGAACTGGAACTAGAACTGAACTAGAACTGAACTAGAACTGAACTAGAACTGAACTAGAACTGAACTAGAACTGAACTAGAACTGAACTAGAACTGAACTAGAACTGAACTAGAACTGAACTAGAACTGAACTAGAACTGAACTAGAACCGAACTAGAACTGAACTAAAACTGCACTAGAACTGAACTAGAACCAAACTAGAAATGACCCAGAACTAAACTTTAACTGATGTAAGTAACTTACTCAAACTTTCATGAGCCATCATTACGTACGTTTGTGTGTTTGCTGTGAATTAAACTTAAATGCGAATCAATTAATTTTATGCATACAATGACAGCTTTTCATGTATACAATGAAAAGAAAATTTAAATGTACAACCACATTCATACTTCGAAAATTACTCAAATAAACAAGTCCATGGATAATACATAGTCTACAAAATTCCTCACATAAGTCCATAGAGTTTTTCGAAAGACATTACTACCGTGATTCTTCAAACTATAACAGTAACTCGCTGTTGTCCTTGAAGCTCCACCGTATATTAAAGTTTGACGCTTTAAGGCTTAAAATCTTTTTCGTTTTTTTTCTTCTTTTTAACACATGTTAATAAAACATTTATATAATGCATTAAAAATTGCACTTAACACATGAACAATGACAAATTTTTAAATATTTTGATGTCCGTGGAAGTATGTACAAAATGTTTTTGTGAATCAATTTCAATCAATATTTAATGAGTATTAATTGAATAACCTATTAACCGAAATAAATTCAGGTATAAAAAGATAATGTGAATAAAAAGAAATATTTATGTATATAGAAATATTATTATTATTTACATTATGATAGGTATATGAATTGATAATAATAACTACATATGTTGATAGGTTGACAACATGTAAATAACATTTGTTTTTTGTTTTCTATCAACCACAAGATAATGTTGACAACAGATTTTATTGGCATGTTGATAATGATTGTCATTATCATTATGTTTTTATTATTTTTATACTTACAGTATGTAAAATATATAAGAATTGGAAATGAAGTGTAGTGTATAGGGAGGGAGGTATGATTTATATATGTGAACTAGTAGATTGAATAACAGATTAACTAGTCCTTAGACTAGTTCACAGATTCTTTAATAAACTAGTCACTAGACTCGCCAATAGACTAATCGACAGACAACTCCATAGAAAAGTCAATATACTAGTCTATAGATCAGTCCATAAACTAGTACATAGACAACAGGCGAGTCAATGAACTAGTCTTGATCAGTCTATGACTGATGACGTTTGTCAATAGTGTAGTCCATAGTCTAGTTTATAGAATAGTCCATAGTCAATGGACTACTCAATAGAGTAGAATCTACGTACTAGACTAGTTCATAGACTAGTCCATAAACTAGTTTACAGATTGATCTATAGAATAGTTCATAGACTATACGCTAGTCAATATTCTAGTCCATAGTCTAGTTTATAGACTAGTCCCTAGTCAATAGACTAGGGACTAGTCAATAGACTAGGGACTAGTCAATAGACTAGGGACTAGTCTATAGAATATTTCACAGACTATTCAATAGACTAAGCAATAGGCTACACAATAGTCTAGTCCATAGATTATTCCATAGACCAGATCTAAGACTAGTCGATATACTAGTTCATAGACTGATCATTAGACGAGTTCTTTGACTCTTCAGTAAACTAGTTAACAGATTCGTCAAAAGGCTAGTCTGCGGACTATCTTCTAGACTGGCTAATAGACTACATTTTAGACTGGGCTATAGACTAGTCAATGAAGTAGTCAATAGATTGGTCCAAAGACTAGTCAGTAGAATAAAACTAGCCACTCTAGTCAATGCTAGAGCAAATCGACCGTAGTTGACTTTCAGTTGATACTTTTGTTTGTGGTCGTATAAAACTACGGTTATTCCTGAGCTAAGATTAAATTGTTATGGGTAACAAAGAAAATCTTGCAGGATATTTGCTTTTGCTAGACAAAACATATTTTTTAAATATAACACGAAAAAAATAAGAAAAATTGTTTCAATATATTATTTTCATAAACTTAAATTAATTTTAAAATTTATATTTTGCTTTTCACATGCAATTTATTTTAATCTAATAAAACTTTCCAAATAACAAATCAACGCACATTTTGCCAGTAAATTTATAACATCAACCAACATTCTCACCATCAACATCATCATCATCGCTGGTGGTTTGACTATTATTGTTCTTCTATGAACATTATACTATGAAGCTTAAAAAGTCATTAAATATTTAATAAAAAAAAAGTAAAAAAGTTTTTTACCCGCAATTAACTTTTAATAATTGTAGCGGAAATTTAATTAGTTCACTGTAAATTTAATAATTTTTTTCTCTACAATTTTAATGAACTTTAACATATTTTATAAATTAAATTTAAATATAAAATTTTAAAACAATGCGCAACACAATTGAAAATAATTTAATGCAAATAATTGAAATAAATAATATAGAATTCCCTGAAAATAAAAAGAAAAATTATTATTTTACAAAAGCAAATACCTGATAAAATAATCTTTAAAGTTTACAAATGAACATGTTCTCTTATTGGAGGATTTAAAGGATTAAACAATTTTCTTCAATAAATATATTTTTCAAATACAATAAAATCCCTTAAGGCTTTCGTTTTAGAAAAACAAAAAATGAGAATAAAAACTCTTAGCAGCTTTTAGATTTTTCTCTATAAAAAATTTAAATTGTTTATTTGTCAAAGACATAAATATTGATATTTTAAAGTAAAGTGATTTAAAAGGATTTTAATTGTATAAAAAATAAATTCCTTTAAATGAAAATTTAATTAAAACAAAATTCCTTAAAAATAATACTTACATACATTCATACATATGTATGTGTGAATATACCCAGTAGTAATATAAGAAACTATTGATTGAACATAGACTACACTATGGACAGAGTATATAGAATACACTATAGTCTGACTATAAACTAGACTATAGACTAGACTATAGGCTAGACTATAGACTAGACTATAGACTAGACTATAGACTAGATTGTAGACTAGATTATAGACTAGACTATAGACTAGACTATAGACTAGACTATAGACTAGACTATAGACTAGACTATAGACTAGACTATAGACTAGACTATAGACTAGAC
>NC_060954.1:48206639-48214158 GCF_022045245.1 Lucilia cuprina
GTAAGGCAAGATTTTATTAAGAAATTCTGTATGTCAAAAATGTATATAAATACTTTTGTATAAGCTTTGTATGGTATATTAATTTTATTTCCTTTTCCTTGTTGTGACCAATTCAAGCTACAATTGCATTGTTGATGATATTTTTTTTCGTATTGGAGTCAAATGGTATTACTATTTATTTCTTTTGTATTATTAGTTTCTTTTGGTACAATCAGAATAGTAAAAGTTTTTATAACACCATATCGATACATACTACAATAAAATTATTCTTAGTGTTCTCTACACACACATACATAAACCTTTTGTAAACATTCTCCCATTACAATGTTTATACATGATCAGACGTAGCAACATAGGTTGATGTCTGAGCTAAAATGTTAAATTAGTAAGCATGTTGCAGTCAAGACAATACATCTGCAAAGGTACATGTATATATACATATTTACACGAGATTGATGATTGAAAACATTTTGCTTAAAATAATTTACATTACAAAGGTTCTGTAAATAGTGTTATAAACAAAACAAAATAAAATAACTACATACCGATCATAAATTTTTATATATATTTTAATGTTTACTATAATTTTCCTTAAATAATAATAGATAAGAATAATTCTCAGAATAGGAATGACCGTTTTAACTAGGAAATTTTCAGAAAGTTATAGAAATCATTAGGACATTTCATTGCTACTATTTGATGGCACTTGATATTGTTTAAAGTGTTCATGTTAGTACATATTTTCCAATAAATAGATGATACTACAATAAGTTAGATGGATAATTTCTTTGCACAAATAATTGCAAGTTTTGGTAAGAAAAAAAAAATGCTAATAACATAAGTTGGCAATATTTACTATGACATTTCAAATAACAGAGTTGTTATCAATTATAGTTTGCTATTAATAACTCCTTTTCCGGTTTGCTGTGATCGAGTCAACATCATTACGCATAATTGCAAGATAGTGAGAACAAATAATTTTTTTTAAGAAAGTGGAGTTATTGTTCTAAGTGAAATTCAAATCCAGAAAAATCTTATTTCGACGACCATTAACTTAATCGATCAAAAGTTATCTTAATTATCGTCAAAATCTATTAAGGTAAATATTTGTTTTCACTTTTAGTTTATGTTGAAAAAATAATAAAATTGTGATTTTCATAGGAAAAATTATTGGCGATTAAATCGTCTGATAAAAGTTCTTCATTATATTGATAATTACTCATTTCGATATAAAAAAAAAAAATCCGGATAGATCGAAATCATCCCTTTTTGTTCTTAGTTTTACAAGGTAAAGATCTTAAAGTAATATATTTTTTTCGTACATTTATATACATATTTTATGTTATTTCAATAGGATTGGAAAATATTTTTCCTGGTGGTGGACTCAAATAAGGGGCCACCACTGTTCTTTTAATCACGCTATCTCTTTGCATATACATACATACGCCTGTTAAGCTTTTGCTCACATTAACAGCAGGTTGCGATCAACGTATATATATATGTATATTGATATGTGTATCAAATTACCATAAATTCCTAAAAAATTCTTAAGAAAAGGGGAGAGAAGAAACATTTAACAACTGCTCCAGATCATTTAATTTTTCACCCCGAAGAGATTAACATTCTTATACGAGTATTATATGCATAATATCTATTATTATATCAGAACTTGGAGACATGTGTATAAAAATCAATTGCAAATGAAAAATTTATATGAAGGCAAAAATTAAAATTATATTTTCTAATAACGAAATCTAAAAAAAAAAAAAATAACATAAATGAACTTCTCCAAACCCCTAATTATATTGCTCCTGGCGAAAAATTGCGGAAAAGTAACATTGGGAATCTCGAGCTATTGGCATGGTGTTTGAAAATACTTTTGTAACTATAGTGTTAATTGAATAAAAAAAAAGAACACTCAAAAATACATTTTCAACGTGGAAATTAGTTTAAAAAAAAAAAAAAATTTAAGAAAAAAAAAAATCTTAAACATATATAAATACCTAAATACTTAAAAGTTTTAATAAGTGCTAAAAATTTAAAAAAAAAAGCTACAATTATTCTATAATCTTTAAAATTTAAATTAAAATACAAAATTAACTAATTTAATTGGCATAAATCTAATAAAATTTTTTTAAAACAGCTAAAATAACGTTAACTATAAATATCGCACATGAAAATATATTTTTGAGTCGTTTATGTAATATTAAATAATTTTAAAATATTTTTAATTTTTTATATAGCTTAAGTATTACAAAATAATTATCTGCAATGAATACCCTTAATAATTCAAGCGTGTAACTTTTTTGCACATTCCTACATACATACATATTTATTCTCCAGTACAAGCAGTTGCAGAGGCCTCTACAAACGCTATATATGTACATAATAATAATTGGGTGAGTGTGAGCAAAATTTTAATTTATTATCTTGTTTATGTATGTACGTATGTTCAGCAAATACTGTTAATAAAACAACACTCAATTTAAAAATAGAGATCAATGTTAATTATCAATGAAATTTTAAACATTGAAACATTCTCTTAAATTGACTGCAGTTTTGTTAGCCTGCAATTTGAATTAAGGCAGAAATTTTATTGTTAAATATACAAAGACTTAAAAGTTAAAGAAATCCTTATGATTCTTAACTTTTAAGTTCCGATAATATTTAAGTTGTTTACATCCCAATACTAAAACAAGTGTAGTTTAATTTTTTTTTCGCAAATATATTCACATACTTGGTGATTACTATATTTTGCTTTGGTAAATTTTGCTGCAAGTTAAAAGAATCAAAACTCTCTATTTTTTTTTTTTTTTTTTTCAAAGGCACAGTTAGTAAATAGATGTTTTAAGAATTGTCCAATAGGAAACATCTCATATATAAGTTTCTTTTTCTAAAATTGTATAACTTGTCTATATACTTTCGTAATTAAGAATTTTTGTATAACATAAATAAGGTCGTAATGTAAGATAGTTTTAAGAATTTCGTCGGGTTTTTTCAACTCCTGAATAGATTTTTTTCTCAATAATAAAATGAATTATATTATGTATCACTAATACATTTTAGTTTTTCTTACTGATATGTGATGTGGATGTATAGGTGAATTGAAAGTGGGATCTTAGGATATTATTTAGCGCTACTAAGATCATAGGCAGGGAGGGTTGTGAGGCGCGTCTCTACCAAACAACATCTTGGAGAGATCTAGTTAAATTTTTTTTTTAAGTTTCGATTGAGGTGTTTGCTTTAAATTTTCCGTTAATTTTGATCTAAATAAGGGGTTTACATTCTATCTTTTTTTTTGTTATGATCAATTCCTATCCATTTAGGTTATTTAGGAGTCTATAACAACATTTATGTAGCAAAGTTAGTTATTGACAAGTGAGATTTCAAGGACAAGAATCCCACCCCACCCGACTGATCGCTAGCACTAGCAATGGCTCCTCTAGTCCTGTTATCTTGACAAAGAGCAAAATTCGTCAATAACATTTACCATCTCATTGTGATGCCGTAATAATTTATGGTAGTTTCTGTTTTATTCCTAACCAGACACACTCACAAGTACGTTTGTTCATTACAAAACAACGAACGATTCGTGCAATGTACGACATTTTTCGTATTTATTAGGTATGGATTTTTTTCAGTGCACAAAATACTACCTTTTTCTTCCCCGATTAATCAATGTGAATTTTGTACGCACAAATAAATGTTCATTTAATATTGAAAACCTTATTTTTTTAAACAATTTTTTATGTTGCGCTTGACATTCATTCATTTAATTTTTCGCTCACATTGTTTTTTAGTCAATATTTAAGAGGAATTTTCATTGCTGGTTCGTGATTTTGAGCCGTTTGAATCATGTACAATTTCTAATTAAATATTTATTTTCATTATGATTTTATTTTTTGGTGGATATTTGTATGAAAACATTTTGGGTATTCCCTAAAATCTGAAAAATTTTTTAGTATATTTTCAGGAGTTGCATTTCCAATTTCAACAACTGCCAGCAATGACTTGCACTAGACCTATAAAACACATGAAAAAAAACTTTTTCTAAGGGACAGCCTTTGTGTTTCGCTTTCAATAGCTCGTGGTTTGTTCTGTTTTGTTGTGCCGGTCAGTATGAAAGTAATCAATATATGATCAAAATTCAATTGTGTTTTTTACCACTTTGTTGTTTGCTTTTATATTGGAAGTTTAAATAAATATGTATATTATTTTGTGTACTAAGAGGAAAATAACATAGGCTCACCAAAAACGGATATGGTCTCCATACATGACATAAGTTGTCATTTAAAACATATCAGCTTGTGGGCAAATTTGAGTCGTTCTACCAAACACTTTGATATATTTCTTTTAAAATCTGAACTGTAATCTGAAAGTCCGATCCGTTGACATTGTAATATTTACGACATATGTCTTGGTGGTGAATGTACATTAGAGTGCGCCAAGCTTGTATAAAGGGGAAAAAATTTATCCTACAGGCCGTCCCCTCCCCCAGAATTGTTCTACGGATTATAAAAATAAGTCGTGCAAAAAATTAGGTCAATAGGATCACGTTAAATGGTGCCGCAACGGCTCTGAAGTTTGAAGATGCATTTACAAGGGGAAAATATGCATTTTTTCAGTTTTTACAAAAGTTTTGTCATTAAACAATTTGTTTTGCATTTTATTGTCAAAGAATCGTAATGTACATAGAATTTGCGTTACAAAAAGATAAAAAACAATTGGTTGCAAACGGGTTTTATTGAAATATGTCCAAATTGGCATATTTTTAAAACATTGGGATTATTTTGACCCCAAGGCCGTTTAAGGGTTAATTTATTTTTTTCACTATTGTTGTAAATATCGGTTGTTAATTAATAAATTTCTTAAGTTTTATAATAATCTACCTAAAAATAGAAACAATTTCGACTAGTTTCCATCAAAAATTGCAAATATTACAAAATTTGACCTTTGACCTTTGACCTTTAAAGTTTATGGGTTAGTGGCGTCCAAATTGCATGAAACTCTTGATTTTTATTTAGAAATATGTGGACTAATAAATTTACAAAAGGTTCCATTTAAAATACACAACAATATAATAAAAAGGCTAATTTTGCAAAATATTACATAAAAATGGGTTTTTCTCGAAATCCGCTGAATTCAAATTGCAGGTACAGGCAAACTATAAGAGGTATTGACCTATTTTTTTTACTGTTTTATTCCCTGATCTGTTGTCCATAAATCCCTATGAGTTCTCCCAAAAATATTGAAATTTGTTTAACAAAGTATCAAAAAAAAAACTAAAATTTGAATTTTGAAACGACCGTTAAAAATATCGAAATTTTTCGACCATAGCTGAGAACAGGAAAATTCGAGACTTAATTTTTTTTTGGAGCACTCTAATCTACATACTTATGTGTATGATTCGTTTTAGCCTACTATAAAACTCTTACTTGTTTCATTTTAAAAGCGGAAATTAGTTTGCAAAATGAATACCAATACAATTGCACAAAGTTGGATACAAATGTGTGAATAAATGCAATTTTATTTCTGGTCATTTCCCAGTAGACCACGTTCTTCGTATTCATAAAAGTTTAAAACATAAAAATATTAAATTCTTTATGGCAAAGACTTTGAAATGAATTATAATAAATAAATAAATAAATAAATAAATAAATAAACAAATAAATAAATAAACACACAAACAAAGTAACTAACTAAATAACTAACTAACTAACTAACTAACTAACTAACTAACTAACTAACTAACTAACTAACTAACTAACTAACTAACTAACTAACTAACTAACTAACTAACTAATTAACTAACTTCAATTACTGAAATTTTTATAAGTCTGGAATGAACTATAGGCTATTTTTACTTCAAATGGGCGACGTGCCACGCCCACCTACGAAATAAGTATTACAAGTCGCATATCTCAAAAACTGCAAGAATTGGAGTCCTCAAATTTCCATTTCCTTCAATATAAAGAAAATCTTAAATCAGTATATCAGACAAAATTTTACATGATAGCATCCTTAAGGATTCACTTCAGGATCAATATGATTGTTTTAGGAAAAAGGGGCCGTAGTAGTAGTAGAAGAGGTGTGGCACCCCCAATATTAATTAAATACAAAAATTCACTTATCTGGGAAACTATTAGAGTTAGAACTAAAAGAAGCAGCTTCTTAAAATTTTGCACGAAGAACATTAATTTTCATCTGAACATTTTGGGGAAAGGGCAAACTTTTATTAGAAGGACTTGGACTAAAATTCTCAAATTTTTCATGAAAAACTTTAACATCGATGTAAATAAATTAGCGTTGTCGTTTGTCTGAGAAACTAATAAACCTAAAATCGGCAAATTTTGCACGATGAAATTTAACATTTTTTTGTGAACATATTGAAGAAAATGGGCCGACTATCATTAGGGGGTGTTGGAACCTCCCATATAAAATAAGTATAAAAATTTTTTATCTGGGAAGCTATTAGAGCAAAAATCCATTGTTATCAATGTGAACATATGGGTAATATATTGGCGGACTAGCAAATAGGGACCATATGAATTAAACAAAAAAAATTCTTATATCTGAACTAGAAATTTTTACATAAAAAACTTCGACATTTATGTGAACATTTGAATCTCAGATATTCCATTTTGATGCTAATTTTGCTACTCGTTAAATGTCCATTTAAACATCATAAACACCTTACACAGAGCCCCGTCTATGTCCGCAGAGATATAAATGTTTGTAATATTTACATACATATGTATGTATTGAAAAAGTAATTATTTAATACGAGAATTTTTTTCAATTACATTTTTATAATACATAGATAACATTTTTTTAAATATATTAGGGTGGTAACATTTATTGTGTAAAAATACCAAACAATTTTCCGGGCTGTGCATGATTTCAATAGTCTAAGTTTTTATGTATAAACTTTAGTATTTCAATGACATTTTCGCCTGCTCTTTAAAATAAAACAATTTAAATCTTATAACTTTCATTATTCCAATACTAATTACAATTGTAACTACTAGTGGCATGTAAAGTGATTTCTTTTATTCTCAAATTCATAGATTTCTTTAAAAAGTTTTATGAATAACTATGTTATCATATTTAATATATACAAATTTTACACCAACTACGTCAGTTAGTTGTTACACCGTAATGTACACCTGAACTTATATTTGTATTTGTCAGCAAACAAATACACACTAATAGCTATAATATTTTTATGTATTTGATTGTAATAAAAATTTTAATTTGATTAAAATTTATATGTTGTCGATACACTTTGTTTTGTTTTGTCACAAATTGACACTTTCATAACAAAGACAAATCAAGTTTAATAAATATATAACCAGCAGTTCGGCGGGACAGTCACGAATTATCACTTTAACCTAGCACTTAGGACAGTTAAAGATATAGTCTAGTCTATAGTCTAGTCTATAGTCTAGTCTATAGTCTAGTCTATAGTCTAGTCTATAGTCTAGTCTATAGTCTAGTCTATAGTCTAGTCTATAGTCTA
>NC_060954.1:48214258-48217851 GCF_022045245.1 Lucilia cuprina
GTTTGGGGCTTTTGATTTTGTTTACTATGATTAACCGGACCTTTGTAGAGTAGATTTTGTTCTCGATTAGTGTTTAAAGTTATTTTAAGGGAGTCTATATAAAATTAATTGTAATAACAATAAAACAAAACGATAGGAGACAAGAACCCCCCAACCCGGCTAATCGCTAGCGACAACAAGGCTCCCGTCATCGACCTTCGTGTTGTTTTCTAAATTTCTGAGGCAAATGTTAAATTTTATCTTATGAAATTTCTAGGCATTAAATTTCTAATCGTTTTACACATTACAAGACGCGCCTCACAACCCTCCCTGCCTATGATCTTAGTAGCGCTAAATAATATCCTAAGATCCCACCTTCAATTCACCTACACATCCACATAACATATCAGTAAGAACAACTAAAATGTATTAGTGATACATAATATAATTCATTTTATTATTGAGAAAAAATCTATTCAGGGGTTGAAAAAAAAAACCGATGAAATTCGTAAAACTATCTTACATTACGGCCTTATTTATGTTATACAAAAATTCTTAATTATGAAAGTATATAGACAAGTTATACAATTTTATAAAAAAAAACTTATATGAGATGTTTCCTTATGGACAATTCTTAAAACATCTATTTACTAACTGTGCCTTCGAAAAAAGAATGAAAAAAAAACTGTTCTTAAAACAAGTAAATGATTAAAAAAAATACCAAAAAAAATGTATAGAGTTTTGATTCTTTTAACTTGCTGAAAAATTTACCAAAGCAAAATATAGTAATCACCAAGTATGTGAATATATTTGCGGAAAAAAATTAAACTATACTTGTTTTAGTATTGGGATGCAAACAACTTAAATATTATCTAAACTTAAAAGTTAAGAATCATACGGATTTCTTTAACTTTTAAGTCTTTGGATATTTAACAATAAAATTTCTGCATTAATTCAAATTGCATGCTAACAAAACTGCAGTCGATTTAAGAGAATGTTTCAATGTTTAAAGTTTCATTGATAATTAACATTGATCTCTATTTTTAAATTGAGTGTTGTTTTATTAACATTATTTGCTGAACATACGTACATACATAAACAAGATAATAATTTAAATTTTTTCTCACACTCACCCAATTATTATTATGTACATATATAGCGTTTGTAGAGGCCTCTGCAACTGCTTGTACTGGAGAATAAATATGTATGTATGCAGAAGTGTGCAAAAAGAGTGACACGCTTGAATTATTAAGGGTATTCACTGCAGATAATTAATTTGTAATAAGCTATATAAAAAATTAAAAATATTTTAAAATTATTTAATATTACATAAACGACTCAAAAATATATTTTCATGTGCGATATTTATAGTTAACGTTATTTTAGTTGTTTAAAAAAATTTTTATTAGATTTATGCCAATTAAATTAGTTAATTTTGTATTTTAATTTAAATTTTAAAGATTATAGAATAATTGTAACTTTTTTATAATTTTTTTTTAAACTAATTTTCACGTTGAAAATGTATTTTTGAGTGCTTTTTTTTAATTCAATTAACACTATAGTTACAGAAGTATTTTCAAACACCATGCCAATAGCAATATATATAACATTTTTCACCCCGAAGAGATTAACATTCTTATACGAGTATTATATGCATAACATCTATATTATTATATCAGAACTTGGAGACATGTGTATAAAAATCAATTGCAAATGAAAAATTTATATGAAGGCAAAAATTAAAATTATATTTTCTAATAACGAAATCTAAAAAAATAACACAAATAAACTTCTCCAAACCCCTAATGATATTGCTCCTGGCGAGAAATTGTGGAAAAATAACATTGGGAATGTCGAGCTATTGGCATGGTGTTTGAAAATACTTCTGTAACTATAGTGTTAATTGAATTAAAAAAAGCATTCAAAAATACATTTTCAACGTGGAAATTAGTTTAAAAAAATTTATAAAAAAAGCTACAATTATTCTATAATCTTTAAAATTTAAATTAATATACAACATTAACTAATTTAATTGGCATAAATCTAATAAAATTTTTTAAACAACTAAAATAACGTTAACTATAAATATCGCACATGAAAATATATTTTTGAGTCGTTTACGTAATATTAAATAATTTTAAAATATTTTTAATTTTTTATATAGCTTAAGTATTACAAAATATAATTATTTATTCTCCAGTATAAGCAGTTGCAGAGGCCTCTACAAACGCTATATATGTACATAATAATAATTGGGTGAATGTGAGAAAAATTTTAATTTATTATCTTGTTTATGTATGTACGTATGTTCAGCAAATAATGTTAATAAAACAACACTCAATTTAAAAATAGAGATCAATGTTAATTATCAATGAAACTTTAAACATTGAAACATTCTCTTAAATTGACTGCAGTTTTGTTAGCGAGTCATTCCACAGACACTTCGACCACATTAAATTTTTGACACCTTCGATTTAGTTAAAATTTAGACCATTTATTCTACAGTTAAATACGGTTTATATGACGTACAAATTGGATCCGTAACTTATATGGTTCATATATTATGGGCTCCTAAAGTTTAGCATCTCGCGTATTTTTGTGGAAAATTAGCAATGTTGACGACTTAATTACTTTGGAACCCGTTATCCGATTATAACAAGTGAGGCCTCGTTCGACAGGACTCCGATTACTCATTGTTAAAATTTCATAAAATATTTTTTAGGTCCTGGCTCAAGGATCATATACCGAAAAATGTCCTTTATCCTTGAAAATCCTGAAAAATGGTATTTTGTTTTTCTTAATTTTTATACAAAAAATAGGCAATAGAACTATTATTACTATATAAAAATTTAAAATTAGGATCTCAATGGGATCAGAAGTTATGGCTGTTTTTATTTAGCTACATTTAAAATTATGGAAACTAAATCGAAGGTATCAAAAATTAAATGTGGTCGAAGTGTCTGTGGAATGACTCGCTAACAAAACTGCAGTCGATTTAAGAGAATGTTTCAATGTTTAAAGTTTCATTGATAATTAACATTGATCTCTATTTTTAAATTGAGTGTTGTTTTATTAACATTATTTGCTGAACATACGTACATACATAAACAAGATAATAAATTAAAATTTTTCTCACACTCACCCAATTATTATTATGTACATATATAGCGTTTGTAGAGGCCTCTGTGAACTGCTTATACTGGAGAATAAATATGTATGTATGCAAAAGTGTGCAAAAAGAGTGACACTCTTGAATTATTAAGGGTATTCACTGCAGATAATTATTTTGTAATAAGCTATATAAAAAATTAAAAATATTTTAAAATTTGTACGTCATATAAACCGTATTTAACTGTAGAATAAATGGTCTAAATTTTAACTAAATCGAAGGTGTCAAAAATTTAGTGTGGTCGAAGTGTCTGTGGAGTGACTCGCTAACAAAACTGCAGTCAATTTAAGAGAATGTTTCAATGTTTAAAGTTTCATTGATAATTAACATTGATCTCTATTTTTATACCCACCATCAAAAAAGATGGGGGGTATATTGATTTTGTCATTCCGTGTGTAACACATCGAAATATTGTTCTAAGACCCCATAAAGTATATATATTCTG
>NC_060954.1:48217951-48219470 GCF_022045245.1 Lucilia cuprina
CCTCACTCAGCCAAGAAGCATAACGAACAGGGAAGATTTATTTTTTTCAGTTATTTATTTAAATCAAAGTAATACGAAATAGGAACAACACCAACGTGTGGCACGACCCACGATAAGCCGGGCAAAGACATAAGTAAGAACATAGTATCAAATATTCGAATATTTCAAAAAAATTAGAATCAAGGTTTGAGATCTGATGTTTGGTATCTTCCAACGTAATTTCCTTTAAGATCTTCTAAGTCGTAGAGATTGTCGCCAATTTTGTCTTGAATTTTGCATTTTAGATACTTAGGCATAAACTTCTTATTAATGGCTTTACTCATATTACTTAGAATATGATTCTTTCTAAAAATTATTTGACCTTTTTTGAACTGAATTGGGCGAGATCGTAAATTGTAAGTTTTGGATGCCTTTTCGTGAGCTTGACTCAAATTTTCTCTAATTTTGGATCTTAGTTTTTGTAATTTGTCAACATTAGTTGAAATTTCAACATGTTCTCCATTCAAACACCCTAATTTTTCCAAAATTTTGTAGGCAGAACCATGCTGCACCATATTTTGTCCAAATGTAGCATAAGTAGTACGGAGAACACTTAATGGTTGAATGATAATCACTCCGAAGTATCGATAAACTCTGAGGTATGTAACGATCCCAATCACTATGGTCTTTATTGTTTTCCAGAAAACATCTGATTTTAGTTATTATTTCCCTATTTGCACGTTCAGATGCATTTGATTGTGGAGCGTAAAATTCAGTTTTTACATGCTCAATTTCATGTAATTTAAAAAAATCTTTCATTTCGTTGGAAACGAATTGTTTAGCGTTATCGCTGTGTAAAAATCTGGGTACTCCAAATGTGGGAAAAATCTCCGACTGCAAATACAAAATCACGTTTGCAGATGTTGGTTTTAAAAATAAAAATTTTTTTAGGTGATCTAAACAAATGAAAATCACAGTGTTTTTGATTTTGTTCAGGGGATAGGGGCCTAAAAAGTCACAGTAAAGTCGTTCGAAGGGCCTACTGGTAAAAAATTGTTTTTCCATAAGTGGCCTAGAAATTTGGTTAGACGATTTAACAGACTTACACTTGTCACAATTGTCGACATATGATTTGACATCGGTAGTCATTGTAGGCCAGTAATACATTTGCCGAATTCTGGCTAGTGTTTTGGTAAAACCGCCATGACAAGAAAGAGGTGAATAATGTGCAGCCTTAATGGCTATTCCTGTTAACGAATTGGGGATTCACAAACGCCACAAATCTTTTTCTTCGTCTTCAATACCCTGTCTGAATTTCATTCGTTTGTAGACTAAATTGTCAGCAATGGTCAAATCAGGCAATGAATCACCTTTTTCAGAAACTAAATCTCTAATTTTCCCGTATTCTTCGTTACTAAAATCTGGAGAACTAGGGTCTATTTCCAAAGGCATATCAGATAACGATATTTCTTCGACTTCCATACGCGATAGACAATCTGGTACTATGTTTAATGAGCCTTTTCTATGCTCAATTTGGAAA
>NC_060954.1:48219570-48220781 GCF_022045245.1 Lucilia cuprina
TCAGAAAATATAAAAATCTTTGTATTTGGGTGAAAAACAAAGAAATGGCACGAGTTTAAAAATTTTACATGTCGTAGGTACCCTACTTTGAGCCGCCACAGCTCCGTCGCTGGGGCATCTGCGGGGTTCATCTTCAAAACTTAAACTCGAATACTCCTTGGCTATCCGTTTAGAAATGCCAGATTTTTTTCCAAAAAAATTCCATTCTGCCCCACTGTGTAGCGCTAAATAATATCCTAAGATCCCACCTTCAATTCTCCTACACATCCACATCACATATCAGTAAGAAAAACTAAAATGTATTAGTGATACATAATATAATTCATTTTATTATTGAGAAAAGATCTATTCAGGGGTTGAAAAAAAAACCCGATGAAATTCTTAAAACTATCTTACATTACGACCTTATTTATGTTATACAAAAATTCTTAATTACGAAAGTATATAGACAAGTTATACAATTTTAGAAAAAAAAACTTATATATGAGATGTTTCCTATTGGACAATTCTTAAAACATCTATTTACTAACTGTGCCTTTGAAAAAAAACTGTTCTTAAAACAAGTAAATGATTAAAAAAAAATACCAAAAAAATGTATGGAGTTTTGATTCTTTTAACTTGATGCAAAATTTACTTACTTACTTTAATATAGTAATCACCAAGTATGTGAATATATTTGCGGAAAAAAATTAAACTATACTTGTTTTAGTATTGGGATGTAAACAACTTAAATATTATCTGAACTTAAAAGTTAAGAATCATACGGATTTCTTTAACTTTTGAGTTTTTGGATATTTAACAATAAAATTTCTGCATTAATTCAAATTGCATGCTAGAGTCATTCCAAAATTTATCGATCAAAAAAGGCAGTTTTAAAATTTTAACATCTTCGATTTTTCTTAAACTCGCTACATATATTCTGCTCTTAAATACGGTTTGTACGACGTATAAATTGGATCCATAACTTATACGGTTCATATATTATGGGCTCCTAAAGTTCGGCATCTCGCGTATTTTTGTGGAAAATTAGTAATGTTGACGACTTAATTACTTTGGAACCCGTTATCCAATTATAACAATTTGTTTTTCTTATTTTTTTTTACAAAAAATAGGTAATAGAGCTATTATTACGGTGTAAAAATTTCAAATTGGGATCTTAATGGGATCAGAAGTTATGGACGTTTTTATTAAGCTACATTTAAAAATTGCAT
>NC_060954.1:48220881-48236460 GCF_022045245.1 Lucilia cuprina
AAAATTCGTCAATAACATTTACCATCTCATTGTGATGCCGTAATAATTTATGGTAGTTTCTGTTTTATTCCTAACCAGACACACTCACAAGTACGTTTGTTCATTACATAAATTGGCGCCCAACGTGGGGCCGGAAAGATTGGAAAATTACGGAAAGGTAATTTATTTAATCTTTCTTTGCTCTACAAAACATTTTCAATTTTCTTTTAGTATTTTTTTTCTTTCAATAGTTTACAACATTTTATTTATCATACATGGACGGAAATCTAGATTTGAAATATTTGTTAGCCTCTTTAGGAATTTGATGGTTTGATTGTGTCGACTTTGTCAACCAAAGACTAGCTAATTATCCTTTTCAAATTAGATAGAAATGTTTGTATGATACATAACATTTTGTAGTAGTTTTTGGAAATATTTATCCTGTATTCTACGTCAAAATTGAGTTACCGGTAACCTGGTTCTTTCCTGGAAACACAATTTTGTTGCAAAGCGACTTATTGTCCGTTAGAATCAGTGGAGAAAAAAAAAAACAAAAGTAAAAATCGGTTTGTTTTAACGGGAATATTAAGATAAAATAGTTCTAAAACTCCATAGACTGGTTCAATTTCCTAATCAATCGTTACATTTTAAAAAAAACTTTTCACGTTTACTAAATCCCATCACCTAATCACATCACATACAGTAAGAAAGATAACCTTTTCTATACCTTTACCAAAGTAACGTTCTTTTGTTTGTTCAACATCGTCTGTTATTTGTAACAAAATCTGCATATGGTGAAAAAGTAAATATTGTTAAAGCACATTTTTCTTATTGTAAAATTATTGAAATTTTTATAATCTTTAATATCTAGAATAATATGTCGGTGAAAGGACCCTTGAAATTTTCATTGCAATATAAAGAAAAAATTGGTTTTCCACCTTCAACATTTGTTTTAATTTGCAAGTGAATTATAGGATTTTTCAAAGTAAAAGTCAAGAAAAACTTTTAAAATAGTTATTTCTTGCTGTTTTTGCATTAAAAATTCACTAATAATTCACAAATAATATCAATATTTTTTTGTTTAATCTGCAAACAACCTTTTCTAGTTTAATTGTTTTGAGAAGATGTTTAATTTTTTTTCGAACGAAGCAAAAGCGTTAAATTTGAAATTATTTACAGAATATTCCAGCTTCAATTCGAGCTTTACTACATTTACGTTGGATAAGTTCTATTGACTTTGATTATAATAGTTGCTAAAATTCAAATTGTTGGAAAAATCTTAGGATTTTGCCTATTTATTATCGATTTTTTTATATTTTATTTTAATTTTTTTGAACCCTAAGTAGTTTTGATGTAAATTTCCCTTTTATTTCTAAAAAAAAAATAGTTGTTTCTTTTCCAAAGCAAAAACTGTTATGTCTAATTTTGCATATTTTAAAGGGTTTCAAGATTCAATTCAAAATACAAACTTTACTATTTTTTTTGCTTTAGTCATGATTTTCGGTTAAATATAAATTTTAATAAATTTTTTTTTCTTTGGATACAAAATTGTGAGATAAATTTTAACTTATTGGGAAAAATCTTAAAAAAATTTTAAATATTTTCAAAATTAAGTTTTCTGTTAACAAATAAATAAAAGATTTCTAAATCCGTTAAAAATTTTGTTGTAATTTTATAAATTTATGTAAACATATTTTAGTATTCTTAGGTTTTCGTATCAAATTCCTTTTTAAATTTTTTTTTGTATTTGCTTAGAAAAGTTGCCTTTCGAAATCATAGAAAATTGTTTTGATTTTCTTAGTAGGTATTTAACATTTCGTTTCAAGTATTGTTTTGCTTCGCAAATTCTGTTCTTTTCCAAATTTTGGTTTTGAATTTTGTTTCCAAGTTTGTCGATAATATTTTTTTCTTCGGAGTTTTTTTTTTTTTTTTGAACTTTTTACTTGAGGATATTAATTTGATTTGCGGTTATCAAAATGGCTATGTTAGAGAGATCTCCACCTCCCAGTTCAGCTATGCCTGAAGTATATAATGAGTCATTGTGTATGGTTTGTAATGAGAACATGTCCGATGGGCAAGAATGTCTCATTATCTCGGAATGTAATCATTCTTTTCATAGAATTTGTATTGAGAAATATCTCTCTCATTCCGCAGAATGTCCTTGCTGTAAAAGGCCCTGTGCTTTGTCTGAATTGAAGGCAATTAGTTTTTCAGAAAATTCTCAACCTATAGCAAAATCGAAAGTATTTGCTCCTAAAACGCGAGGAGTTGTGGCCAAACACTATAACACTAGAAAGAATGCAAAGATTTTGTTTAATGAGCCACAGATGCCAAGCGTTGAATTTAGATCAGAAATCTCCACAGCCAGGCCAAACAATACACCGCAGATCACTCGCCCTATATCTATGAGTGATAATATAGCCCAAAATAATACTCTTATAGCAAATAAGGAAACCAATTCTCAAAATAATTCCATTACTATAGATTCTTCTCAATTAACAAGTTTAATTGAGAATACTGTTACCCGTTTATTACAGAATTTGCCTTCTCAAAATCCCATGGATAACAGAAATTTCCCACCCTCACACGCTAGACAGCCTTTAGATCTTCCTAATTCTACAAATTATACTCAGAACCGTTATAGAAATTCAAACATTCGCCAAGCTTCCCATAATTATGTCTCATTTGACGAAAACTTTGCCATTCGTTCAGATAAAATTACATCTATAATCCAAAATTGGAATATAAAATTTGATGGCTCTAGTAATGGCATAAGTGTAGACGAATTTCTTTATAGAGTAGGGTGTTTAACTAGGGAGAATTTCAACAATGACTTTTCTTTCGTATGTAAAAATTTACACATTTTACTAGCTGGTAGAGCTCGAGAGTGGTTTTGGCGTTACCACAAACAGGTAGAATTTGTAGATTGGAAGGAATTTTGTCAGGCTTTAAAATACCAATATGGGGAATTTAGATCACCCTTTGATATTCATGAGGAAATAAGGAACCGAAAAATGAAGCCAAACGAAAATTTTGAGACCTTCTACGAATCTGTCTGTGGTCTACTAGATAAGCTTTCAAACCCTATTCCGGAAGCGGAATTGGTAGAAATCTTAAGTCGTAACCTTAGACCGGAAATAAGACATGAACTTCTTTACGTGCCAATATACTCAATTGCTCATTTGCGTAAATTAGTGCAAATGAGAGAGCAGTTATTGGACAACGATTATTTCAGAAAAAACTTTCAAAATAAATATTCTCAATCTTTCCCAGCTCGAAGACAAATTGCCGAAGTCTTCGTAGCGTGCAAAAAGTCCGTGGAATTTTAAATGTAGAAGTCCATTTCAAAGATAAGGTTAAAAAATAAATTAAAAATTTTAGTTGTTCCTTCTATTACCCAAAGGCTTATTTTAGGCTTAGATTTTTCGGAAAGTTTCAATTTAGCTCCTGAATTTTTCAGTTCCGTAATATATTTGTCTGTCCGAGAAAGTCCAGCAAAAGTTTTGTCTGAATTAGTTAATTGTAATACTATTTCTCCTGATGTTAAGTCTGATACAAGTACTTTATCTCAATATCCCTAAACTCAGCTCAAAGATCCCAACTCGAGGTGATTATTAACTTGTTTCCAAATTTTGAGAAACAAGTTTTAGGACGAACTAGTCTCATAACACATAACATCGATGTGGGTGAAGCAAAAGCAGTTAAACAACGCTTCTATCCCATCTCCCCTGCCGTCGAAAAACTAATGTTTAAGGAGATTGATCGGATGTTAGAGCTAGGAGTTATAGAGCCTTCCGCATGGAGTTCGCCCATGAGGCTTGTAGTAAAACCAAATAAAGTGAGGTTATGTTTGGACGCGAGAAGACTGAATGAAGTTACTAAAAAGGATGCAGATCCTTTACCTAGTATAGAAGGTATATTTTCCCGCTTACCAAAGGCCAATATAATATCAAAACTGGCCTTAAGGATGCCTATTGGCAAATCGCCTTATCGGAAGATGCAAAGCCTTTGACAGCATTTGCAGTACCGGAAGGCCATTATACCAGTTTGTTGTAATGCCTTTCGGGCTCTATAATGCTCCGTCAACAATATGTCGCCTTATGGACAGTTTGATTCCGCCTGACCTTCGCTATTTAGTCTTCGGATATCTTGACGACTTAATAATCGTCTCAGAAGATTTCAATGAACACCTATCTGTCCTTGTTCGCATAAAGGGTAAACCTTACACTTAACATTACCAAATCAAAGTTTTGTGTGACAGAGGTTAACTATTTAGGTTATATAATAGGAAATGGAGGTATTAAAATGGATCCTGACAAGGTAGAGTCAATCTGTCTCACAGCCCTGGGTATCAAACATACTTATACGGCCATATACTCCCCGCAATCAAACGCCTCTGAGACGGTTAATCGCTCAATTATTGCAGGTATTCGTTCCTATCTGAAAAAAGATCAATCCCTCTGGGATAAGAATTTAAGTTTTATAAGCTGTGCGCTGAGAAACTCGGTTCATCAGACCATTCTCCATATTTTGCTGTTTTTAGCCAAGAAATGGTTACTCATGGCAGTTCATATGAACTCCTTAGAAAACTAAACTGTCTACATGAATCAACAATTAAATTAGAAAATAATGATAAACTCAATTTGCTTCGTAACGATCTTCAAAAACATATCACAAAAGCTTATAAGACAAACAAAAATCAGTATAATTTAAGAGCGAGACCAATTACTTATGAAATTGGTCAATGCGTATTAAGACGGAATTTGCTCAATCAATTTAGAGAAGAAATTTAATGCTAAATTAGCACCTTCTTTTATTAAATTAAAAATTAGGGAAAAAGTTGGCAACAACTATTATATTCTCGAGAATATGGAGGGGAAGATTTTAGGCACATATCATGCAAAAGATCTTCGTTCTAATCTTGCTTTATCCTCCTAATACTTCTGATTAAAATCCACGTATTATGCGGTTGTAAAGGAGATTTTAGTAAGAAATTTGTATGTCAAAATTGTATATAAATACTTTTGTATAAACTTTGTATGGAATATTCATGTTATTTCCTTTTCTTGGTTGATATTTGCAACCATATCGGAGCCGTAAATTTCCGCATTTCCAAACCTGTACCAATAAATATACCGATCTATCCAATCTTTGTAAAAATTCATTATGCCACAAATTATACACCAAAACAAAGTGCAACAGTAATGCTTTAAAATGATGCATAAACGATTGTCCTAGCATGAAAACTGTCAATGTTATTTGCAACCATATCGGAACCTCAAATCACAGCGTTTTTAAACATAGAACAACAATTCTAGTAAGAAATTTTATATGTCAAAATTGTATATAAATACTTTTGTATAAACTTTGTATGGAATATTCATGTTATTTCCTTTTCTTGTTGTGACCAATTCAAGCTACAATTGCAATGTTGATGATATTTTTTTCGTATTAGAGTCAAATGGTATTACTATTTATTTCTTTTGTATTATTAGTTTCTTTTTGTAAAATCAGAATAGCAAAAGTTTTTATAACACCATATCGATACATACTACAATATCCCTACAAACATTTCCTATTGCGGAAGTTACCCGTGTGAAACTTCCAAACGTGCTAAAAGCTCGCCACCGATGTTGCGGAAGTATAAGAATTCTTGTCACCAGTCGGGAAGAACTGATGCCGAGCTGGGGAACGTCTAAGAGTAACTTGGAAGATACTTCTGGAAGACCCGCAGAAGAAACTTCTAGATGACTCTTGGAAGTAAGGTATTGCCAAAGACTCTTCTAGATGTGACTAGGAAGTCACTTCTTGAAGTGACTAGGAAGTCACTTCTTGAAGTGACTACCTAGTATCCTCTAGAAGTGTTCCTATCTTATCTTCTAGAAGATGAGTTTTCTCTTCATCTAGAAGATGAGTTTTCTCTTCTTCTAGAAGATGAGTTCTCTCTTCTTCTAGAAGAAGAGGATTCTCTTCTTCTTGAAGAGTATTCTCTTCTTCTTGAAGATGAGTATTCCCTTTTTCTAGAAGATGAGTATTCTCGTCTTCTAGAAGATGAGTTTTCTCTTCTTCTATTTGTATACACACCAAAATGAAATTTTATAGTTATTATTGAATTAATTGAAATTAAAATATTAGAAAATATAATTGATTTAACAACTAATCTAAAAAAGTAATATATGTACATATTCTACTCACAAAAAATGGTGCTTGAGTTACCCCCTCATAATATTCGCTGTTATGTAATAAAATATTTTCGGTTAAGTGTTGTCCATTCGTGAGCTGGACAGTTTTAAAGAAAATATCGTATGGGAACACGATTCTTCATGTTAAATTCAATATTTTATCCAGCTTCAAAAAATCTTTGTTATGTTTTATAATGGTTCCCAAAATATTTCTAGTCTATCGAAGGCCGTTCGTGAGCTGAACCGCTTACAAAAAAGTCCCTTTTAGTTATTTTGTTTTAAATTATACAGCATTTCTTAAACAATATATAGAGTACTAATGTGGTATCATTTAAAAGGTTTTTTGAAGCCAAGTCTAGTGGTGCGCAAAATTTGCAAAATTGTGCATATATTTCATTTTTCTTAGTAAAAACCTAACAATTTTAAATATTTTGGAATATGACAATTATTTTTGATTAATACATCATTGGACGCGACTTTAAAATACCTTTTAAATGATACCCCGTATTGGATATTTTGTTTCAAAACAAACAAAAATTTAAAAAAAATAATTCCAAAATACTTTTTTAATTTGGTCCAGCGGTCACTAAAAATATTTTGGGAATCATCATAAAACAAAGCAAGGTAAATTTTGGGAGGGGTAACAAAAACACGTTTTTGCTTTCCATACAGAGTGAGTCGGTCTAATGTACATATGTATCAAAAATTTAGAATTATTACCTTATAATAAGATAATTTTCAGGGATTAATATTCCAACTGCTGACTGGTATACTTCCAAAAATTGTAAAACGATGGACTCTAAAATATTTTTGTAGTTCTTCATCAATTTTATGATTAATCCATCAAATTGTAAGAGTTATATTATGGAACGCATTAATCCTTCAACGAAATAAACCAAAATAATCTTATAATTAATATTGAATATACATACTTTTGTATTTATTGAAATTGCCAGTTATACTTTAGGAAGCAATAAAAATAGGATTCTCTAATGTCCAATAAACGTGATGAAATAAGACATATATAACTTACCAGATCCTTTTTTTATATTTTAATTCGGTTAGAAGTATTTTAATAGGGGGTACAATATTAGCTACTGCTTTCTAAAAAATAAAATAATTAAAAATTAATAAATTTATTTTTTGAATCAATAAAAACATTACCTTTCATGAAAATTTTTTCAATAACTTGGAATTAAACCGTCTATAAAGATCTGAAATTACTAAGTCATGGATTATTTTTTAAATTATTTACAGTCACTAACGATAGAAACACCTTAACGACCCTAAACGGTATATTGCTTTTGACACTAATATTGCAATACTATTTTTTGTTTGCTCTCTTCTAATACTTAGGTTCAATATCATGGGAACGGCATGCTAAATATTAAGAATATTAGTATCATATGATAGGTCATAGAAAAACCTGGTGTTAATAACTAAAAAAGTACCTATAATTAGAATAATTAAATCCAAAGCTATATGAAAATTAATAAAATTGTATTTATTTAAAAAAGGTGGGTTTAAAACTATCTTATTTCAATATTAAATATCTTATATGGGCAATTTCGTGTCGAGTGACCCAAGTCAAAAAATAATTTATGTATAAAACAGTAGTATTAATTTCAATATAATGATTCCAGACCTAAACGCGCAAAAAAATGTTTTAAAAATATTGAAAGTTAAGATTTAACTCAAATAAATCTAAATATGTTAAAAATGCAATGTTCATCAAAAGAAAGTCGAAATGTACAACTTGAAAAAGTCTTTAAATGCTTATACCTCCTAAACGAATTAAGAGAGAGTCGAAATTTAATATAAAAACATTTTTAATTAAACATATTAGACTTTTTTAAAAATAATGGAAATGGAAGCCGTTAAGAGTTGTTAACATATCCTAAAATTGTACTTATTTTAATATGACAACTTACTTTTTAATTTTATTTATATAATCCTTCCTTATACTTTTTGGTATATATTAAATACACTTCGCCAATTAAGAAAACCTTCTTAAATGTTTATTAACAGTTGATTTTTAATTCAACACTGTCATATTGTTTTTTACTACTTAAGATTCACAATATTTTAATTACACTATTTTTCTATGAACATTAAATTCAATAACTCATTTAAGTTTTACGATGAATAATTAAAACTGAACATGACTGAACAAAACATCACTGAACTTAGCAAAATTTCTGTATTATTTATTTTTATTTTTTTCACGCTAAAAAAATGGAGTATTTATAATTTTTGTTTTTGTATTCTTCTTACTATCATCCGAAAGTAACCTAAAAAGTATACTTCCAGGCGGCGAAAACTAGAAATCAATGCATTTTGTTTTTGTAAAATGTGTTCTCTCGTCTGACAATTGTACAGAAGTGACTACAATCCACACATCCAGATGAATAAAATACAACATTAATGTGAACACTTTTCAAACTGTCTTCCAGAAGTGACATAAACATACAAATCAAGAAGATACAAATTAGGAAACAATGTATTTTGTTATTGTAAAATGTGTGTTCTCACCCAACTTTCATACAGAAGTCACTAAAACGTATACTTCCAGATGAAAAAAATTCAACAGACATGGTTTTTTGTTTAGCAAAATGGATTATGTTATTAGCATTTTTTTTCCAAAACTTGCAATTATTTGGGCAAAGAAATTATCCATCTAACTTATTGTAGTATCATCTATTTATTGGAAAATATGTACTAACATGAACACCTTAAACAATATCAATTGCAATCAAAAGTAGCAATGAAATGTCATAATGATTTCTATAACTTTCTGAAAATTTCCTAGTTAAAACGGTCATTCCTATTCTGAGAATTATTCTTATCTATTATTATTTAAGGAAAATTATAGTAAACATTAAAATATGTATAAAAATTTATGATCGGTATGTAGTTATTTTCTTTTGTTTTGTTTATAACACTATTTACAGAACCGTTGTAATGTCAATTATTTTAAGCAAAATGTTTTCAATCATCATCTCATTTAAATATGTATATATACATGTACCGTTGCAGATGTGTTGTCTTGACTGCAACATGCTTACTAATTTAACATTTTAGCTCAGACATCAACCTATGTTGCTACGTCTGATCATGTACAAACATTGTACTGGGAGAATGTTTACAAAAAGTTTATGTATGTGTGTGTAGAGAACACTAAGAATAATATTGTAGTATGTATTAGAGTATTCAAACGATTAATCGTCGTTCGGTTAATCGATTAATTTTTGACGATTAATCATTCGAATAAATGAAAATTGTCAAATTTCAAATAACGAATAATCCGAATAATTTCTATCAATTAACCCATTAAGAAAAACTTACTATTTAGCAGTAAAATTACTATGTATTTTCTACAAATTTAAAATTTTTATAATAAATTTTCTTCTTTTCTTAATTTCTTAATAAATTTTCTATAATAAAGAAAATATATTTGATGTTTTTTGAAAAGAAATAAGGAAATAATTATATCGCTTTTATTTTTACAACCAATTTTTTTGGGGAACATTGTGGTGTTCTTAAGGATTTCTACCAAGTTTTCAGCAACAGTTATAGTTGAACTAGTGTTCAATGGAACGTATGAATTCTAGAACTCGTTGAAAATCTTAAAAACAGTAATGTCTTTATATAGAAAAGCATTTGACATAAACAAGAATTTCTAGTATTTGATAAAAAACTAAACAAAGAATTGAAGTGAAAATAATATTTTTGTTTATAAACCGTGCGTACAGGAAACTGTGGACCATTAGTATTAGCTCTGTGTACTCAGTTTTTCATAATCAGCTCTTATGCTCCTGTAAAAGGACTTTAAAGTTTAAATGACATCCAATTTCAAAAGATGGAATTCCAAATTTATATTAAAAAGTTGGTATTAATATTAATTTCAGATGAAGCTGAGTTCCTCTGCTTCGAAATAATATAATTTATTTCAAATCATCAAGATCATCAAGAAAGAATTGGAAATCTTAAAGAAAATTTGTCACAAAAAAGTAGTTAAAAGTTTTTGAGTCGAAAATGAAATATTTTTATATGTAATTTCTTTTTCCTTTTTCTCTAAGTGATACCAATATTAGCATTATAAAATACATATAAATATTTTAAAATATTCGTTTGTAGTCCTTTAAACTTTGAAATCCTTTTACAAGGTCATAAAAATCGGAGTGCACAATTCCGTAAGTGGAATTTATTTTCACATGTTACAGAGTGTATATGGAGAAAATTATTGTTAAAAGCAATAATAACATCTAGTTTCCTTTTATTCGAATACCGAATAATTTTTAATTATCCGATTATTAACCGGCTAACGTAAAAACCTCAAATAATTATTTGTCGAATAAACCGAATAAGACAAAAACCCGAATAATTGAATACTCTAGTATGTATCGATATGGTGTTATAAAAACTTTTGCTATTCTGATTGTACAAAAAGAAACTAATAATACAAAAGAAATAAATAGTAATACCATTTGACTCTAATACGAAAAAAAATATCATCAAAATTGCAATTGTAGCTTGAATTGGTCACAACAAGGAAAAGGAAATAACATGAATATTCCATACAAAGTTTATACAAAAGTATTTATATACAATTTTGACATACAAAATTTCTTACTAAAATCTTGCCTTACAAACCGCATAATACGTGGATTTTAATCAGAAGTATTAGGAGGATAAAGCAAGATTAAGAACGAAGATCTTTTGCATGATATGTGCCTAAAATCTTCCCCTCCATATTCTCGAGAATATAATAGTTGTTGCCAACTTTTTCCCTAATTTTTGATTTAATAAAAGAAGGTGCTAATTTAGCATTAAATTTCTTCTCTAAATTTGATTGAGCAAAATTCCGTCTTAATACGCATTGACCAATTTCATAAGTAATTGGTCTCGCTCTTAAATTATACTGATTTTTGTTTGTCTCATAAGCTTTTGTGATATGTTTTTGAAGATCGTTACGAAGCAAATTGAGTTTATCATTATTTTCTAATTTAATTGTTGATTCATTTAGACAGTTTAGCTTTCTAAGGAGTTCATATGAACTGCCATGAGTAACCATTTCTTGGCCAAAAACAGCAAAATATGGAGAATGGTCTGATGAACCGAGTTTCTCAGCGCACAGCTTATAAAACTTAAATTCTTATCCCAGAGGGATTGATCTTTTTTCAAATAGGAACGAATACCTGCAATAATTGAGCGATTAACCCTCTCAGAGGCGTTTGATTTCGGGGAGTATATGGCCGTATAAGTATGTTTGATACCCAGGGCTGTGAGAAACGCATTAAAATCGTTCGCTTTAAATTGCGATCCATTATCACTAACAAGGGTTTCTGGTACGCCATACGTATGAAATATTTCCTTTAAGAGGAAATCCTGAATTACGACATATGGTCAAGTACAATGAATATACCGATATGTCCTTTTTTGCTACGTGGATACGGGCATAAAATATCGACATAAAGCCGTTGAAATGGTCGAACTTATTACTTGATTACAAATATTTGGTTTGAGAATATTATTGGTAGCTTTCGATCCCTTACACGTATCACAGTTTCCTATATAGTTCCTAACATCCCGAACGAGACCTGGTCAATAGAATTTTCGCCTAATCAATTCTAAGGTCTTTACCATGCCTCCATGGGCAGCAATAGGGGTATTGTGAAAACGTTGCAAAGGGTATTTCTTAAGTTTTGTGGTATCCAGAGTTTCCATGCATCATGATCCTGTTCTAAGTACCCTGTGTAATGCGATGTCCTTATATAAACAAAATTATCTACTACTTTTATGTCAGGAAATTTACTACTATTGTCCTGTATCTTCCTCTTTAGTTCAGTGTAGTCTTCGTCATTAAAATGAGGGGATGAAAGATCTATTTCAGGTTCCATATAATCTATCGAACGGAAACCTAGACAGGGCATCGGGTACCACATTATCCTTTCCCTTACGATGACTAACCTTCCCGTCACATCCTGTTGCTTCATTAACCAAACTAATGAAGAGTGGTCAGTAATGACTTCGAATTCTTGAAGTTCCAAGTAACATCGGAACTTCTTTATAGCCTCAAGCGCTGCTAAGCATTCGCGTTCAGTAACGGAATAATTGCGCTGTGTAGTGTTTAACTTTTTCGACATGAAAGCTATTGGTCTTTCGTTGCCGTCATCGTCAAACTGCACAAGCACAGCACCGATGCCAAAGTCGCTTGCATCGCAATGTAAGTAAAATTTCTTTGAAAAATCAGGATTTGACAGGACGGGAGCGGAGATTAATAAGTTTTTAATAAGTTCGAAGGATTCCTGAGCTTCTGGGGTCCAACAAAATTTCCTTTTAGTGGACTGTACCTCGGTTATTGGGAAAACGATAGAAGAAAAATTAGACACAAATCTTCGGTACCAATCTGCTTAGCCTAGGAAGCCGCGAACCTGCTTGATGTTCTTTGGTGTTGGCCATTTCCAGATTGACTCTACCTTGTCAGGATCCATTTTAATACCTCCATTTCCTATTATATAACCTAAATAGTTAACCTCTGTCACACAAAACTTTGATATGGAAATGTTAAGTGTAAGGTTTGCCTTCTTATGCGAACAAGGATACATAGGTGTTCATTGAAATCTTCTGAGACGATTATTAAGTCGTCAAGATATCCGAAGACTGAATAGCGAGTTTAGGAGAAATAGTATTACAATTAACTAATTCAGACAAAACTTTTGCTGGACTTTCTCGGACAGACAAATATATTACGGAACTGAAAAATTCAGGAGCTAAATTAAAACTTTCCCAAAAATCTAAGCCTAAAATAAGCCTTTGGGTAATAGAAGGAACAACTAAAATTTTTAATTTTTTTACCTTATCTTTGAAATGGACATCTACATTTAAAATTCCACGGACTTTTTGCACGCTACCATCGGCAGTTTTGACGACAGACTTTAAGAACTGGAAATTTACAAAAATCAAAAAAAGGCTAGATCGGAACCAATGCAAGACACATTTGCACCAGTGTCTAAAATTCAGAAAAAGTAAAAAATTTAACAGGTGCATAGTAACGTTTGTCAGATGTGTTGTTAACAATAATATTTAGAATGTATTTAGCACTAAGTTTTCGATTTTTGAAGTATTTACGAAGCCTAACCGTCGAACGTTTTGGTTTCCTATCAGGACAATTAGAAATAGAATTTACTTCGAAAATAGCTTTTCTTTTCTCTAAATATTTCTCTAAATGGATAAATAATTTTACTAACATTTTCCTTGTTGTTGCTATTATGATTTTGATTTGCGTTTTCATGGTTTAAAATTACAATATTTTCAAAGGATTTCAAAGCAGTATTGTTGTTGGCATTTTCTGAATTTTCACTATTGGCTTTCGAACTTTCATTGGGAATATTAGGGGCTGAGCTAGCCGATTCTATGGTTGATTTCGAATATTGTTTTGCATCATTGAGTTTTTTGACAGATTTATTTTCTTGTTTGCACATCTGGTACATTGGGGCTTATAAGTATTCTTCAGCCCACAACCGTAGCAGAAGATTATACGAGGTTCCAGACAATCTTCCCAATGATGACCGCATTGATCGCAGTTCCAGCATTTTACTATATCAGAAGATTGCTGAACAGCATCGACCGACACCTCGTGTTCAAGATTCTGGTCTGTAATATTAAGCTCTGAAGAGTAATCGACTTCGGCAATTTGTCTTCGGGCTGGGAAAGATTGAGAATATTTATTTTGAAAGTTTTTTCTGAAGTAATCGTTGTCCAATAACTGCTCCCTCATTTGCACTAATTTCCGCAAATGAGCAATTGAGTATATTGGCACATAAATAAGTTCATGTCTTATTTCCGGTCTAAGGTTATGACTTAAGATTTCTACCAATTCCGCTTCCGGGATAGGGTTTGAAAGCTTATCTAGTAGACCACATACAGATTCGTAGAAGGTCTCAAAATTTTCGTTTGGCTTCATTTTTCGGTTCCTTATTTCCTCATGAATATCAAAGGGTGATCTAAATTCCCCATATTGGTATTTTAAAGCATGACAAAATTCCTTCCAATCAACAAATTCTACCTGTTTGTGGTAACGCCAAAACCACTCTCGAGTTCTACCAGATAGTAAAATGTGTAAGTTTTTACATACGATAGAAAAGTCATTATTGAAATTTTCCCTAGTTAGACACCCCACTCTATAAAGAAATTCGTCTACACTTATGCCATCACTAGAGCCATCAAATTTTATATTCCAATTTTGGATATAGAAGTAAATTTTATCTGAAACGAATGGCAAAGTTTTCGTCAAATGAAACAGAATTATGGGAAAATTGGCGAATGTTTGAATTTCTATAACGGTTATGAGTATAATTTGTAGAATTAGGAAGATCTAAAGGCTGTCTAGCGTGTGAGGGTGGGAAATTTCTGTTATCCATGAGATTTTGAGAAGGCTGAGCAATGTTCAGATTCTGTAATAAACAGGTAACAGTATTCTCAATTAAACTTGTTAATTGAGAAGGATCTATAGTAATGGAATTATTTTGGGAATTGGTTTCCTTATTTGCTATAAGAGGATTATTTTGGGCTTTATTATCACTCATGGATATAAGGCGAGTGATCTGCGGTGTATTGTTTGGCCTGGCTGTGGAGATTTCTGATCTAAATTCAACGCTCGGCGTTTGTGGCTCATTAAACAAAGTCTTTGCATTCTTTCTAGTGTTGTAGTGTTTGGCCACAACTCCTCGCGTTTTAGGAGTAAATACTTTCGATTTTTCTATCGGTTGAGAATTTTCTGAAAAACTAACTGCCTTTAATTCAGACAAAGCACAGGGCCTTTTACAGCAAGGACATTCTGTGGAATGAGAGAGATATTTCTCGATACAAATTCTATGAAAAGAATGATTACATTCCGACATAATGAGACATTCTTGCCCATCGGACATGTTCTTATTACAAACCATACACAATGACTCATTATATACTTCAGGCATAGCTGAACTGGGAGGTGGAGATCTCTCTAACATAGCCATTTTGATAACCGCTAATCAAATTTATATCCTCAAGTAAAAAGTTAAAAAAAAAAACTTCGAAGAACAAAATATTATCGCCAAATTTGGAAAAGAACAGAATTTGCGAAGTAAAACAATACTTGAAACCAAATGTTAAATACCTACTAAGAAAATCAAAACAATTTTCTATGATTTCGAAAGGCAACTTTTCTAAGCAAATACAAAAAAAAAAAATTTAAAAGGAATTTGATACGAAAACCTAAGAATACTAAAATATGTTTTCATAAATATATAAGAATACAACAAAATTTTTAACGGATTTAGAAATCTTTTATTTAGTTGTTAATAGAAAAATTAATTTTGAGAATATTTAAAATTTTCTTAGATTTTTCCCACTAAATTAAATTTTATCTCACAATTTT
>NC_060954.1:48236560-48240344 GCF_022045245.1 Lucilia cuprina
AGATCTTCCTAATTCTACAAATTATACTCATAACCGTTATAGAAATTCAAACATTCGCCAATTTTCCCATAATTCTGTTTCATTTGACGAAAACTTTGCCATTCGTTCGGATAAAATTACTTCTATAATCCAAAATTGGAATATAAAATTTGATGGCTCTAGTGATGGCATAAGTGTAGACGAATTTCTTTATAGAGTGGGGTGTCTAACTAGGAAAAATTTCAATAATGACTTTTCTATCGTATGTAAAAACTTACACATTTTACTATCTGGTAGAGCTCTAGAGTGGTTTTGGCGTTACCACAAACAGGTAGAATTTGTTGATTGGAAGGAATTTTGTCATGCTTTAAAATACCAATATGGGGAATTTAGATCACCCTTTGATATTCATGAGGAAATAAGGAACCGAAAAATGAAGCCAAACGAAAATTTTGAGACCTTCTACGAATCTGTATGTGGTCTACTAGATAAGCTTTCAAACCCTATTCCGGAAGCGGAATTAGTAGAAATCTTAAGTCATAACCTTAGACCGGAAATAACACATGAACTTCTTTATGTGCCAATATACTCAATTGCTCATTTGCGGAAATTAGTGCAAATGAGAGAGCAGTTATTGGACAACGATTATTTCAGAAAAAACTTTCAAAATAAATATTCTCAATCTTTCCCAGCCCGAAGACAAATTGCCGAAGTCTTCGTAGCGTGCAAAAAGTCCGTGGAATTTTAAATGTAGATGTCCATTTCAAAGATAAGGTTAAAAAATTAAAAATTTTAGTTGTTCCTTCTATTACCCAAAGGCTTATTTTAGGCTTAGATTTTTGGGAAAGTTTTAATTTAGCTCCTGAATTTTTCAGTTCCGTAATATATTCGTCTGTCCGAGAAAGTCCAGCAAAAGTTTTGTCTGAATTAGTTAATTGTAATACTATTTCTCCTGATGTTAAGTCTGATACAAGTACTTTATTTCAATATCCTCTAAACTCAGCTCAAAGATCCCAACTCGAGGTGATTATTAACTTGTTTCCAAATTTTGAGAAACAAGGTTTAGGACGAACTAGTCTCATAACACATAACATCGATGTGGGTGAAGCAAAAGCAGTTAAACAACGCTTCTATCCCATCTCCCCTGCCGTCGAAAAACTAATGTTTAAGGAGATTGATCGGATGTTAGAGCTAGGAGTTATAGAGCCTTCTTCTTCCGCATGGAGTTCGCCCATGAGGCTTGTAGTAAAACCAAATAAAGTGAGGTTATGTTTGGACGCGAGAAGACTGAATGAGGTTACTAAAAAGGATGCATATCCTTTACCCAGTATAGAAGGTATCTTTTCCCGCTTACCAAAGGCCAATATAATATCAAAACTGGACCTTAAGGATGCCTATTGGCAAATCGCCTTATCGGAAGATGCAAAGCCTTTGACAGCATTTACAGTACCGGGAAGGCCATTATACCAGTTTGTTGTAATGCCTTTCGGGCTCTGTAATGCTCCGTCAACAATGTGTCGCCTTATGGACAGTTTGATTCCGCCTGACCTTCGCTATTCAGTCTTCGGATATCTTGACGACTTAATAATCGTCTCAGAAGATTTCAATGAACACCTATCTGTCCTTGTTCGCATAGCCGAACAATTTAAGAAGGCAAACCTTACACTTAACATTTCCAAATCAAAGTTTTGTGTGACAGAGGTTAACTATTTAGGTTATATAATAGGAAATGGAGGTATTAAAACGGATCCTGACAAGGTAGAGTCAATCCGGAAATGGCCAACACCGAAGAACATCAAGCAGGTTCGCGGCTTCCTAGGCTTGGCAGGTTGGTACCGAAGATTTGTGTCTAATTTTTCTTCTATCGTTTTCCCAATAACCGAGGTACTGTCCACTAAAAGGAAATTTTGTTGGACTCCAGAAGCCCAGGAATCCTTCGAACTTATTAAAAACTTATTAACCTCCGCTCCCATCCTGTCAAATCCTGATTTTTCAAAGAAATTTTACTTACATTGCGATGCAAGCGACTTTGGCATCGGTGCTGTGCTTGTGCAGTTTGACGATGACGGCAACGAAAGACCAATAGCTTTCATGTCGAAAAAGTTAAACACTGCACAGCGCAATTATTCCGTCACCGAACGCGAATGCTTAGCAGCGCTAGAGGCTATAAAGAAGTTCCGATGTTACTTGGAACTTCAAGAATTCGAAGTCATTACTGACCACTCTTCATTAGTTTGGTTAATGAAGCAACAGGATGTGACGGGAAGGTTAGCGAGATGGGTCTGGAAGCTCCAAGGTTACAAATTTTCCATTAGTCATCGTAAGGGAAAGGATAATGTGGTACCCGATGCCCTGTCTAGGTTTCCGTTCGAAGAAATAGCTGCCATAGATTATATGGAACCTGAAATAGATCTTTCATCCCCTCATTTTAATGACGAAGACTACACTGAACTAAAGAGGAAGATACAGGACAATAGTAGTAAATTTCCTGACATAAAAGTAGTAGATAATTTTGTTTATATAAGGACATCGCATTACACAGGGAACTTAGAACAGGATCATGATGCGTGGAAACTCTGGATACCACAAAACTTAAGAAATACCCTTATGCACCGTTTTCACAATACCCCTATTGCTGCCCATGGAGGCATGGTAAAGACCTTAGAATTGATTAGGCGAAAATTCTATTGGCCAGGTCTCGTTCGGGATGTTAGGAACTATATAGGAAACTGTGATACGTGTAAGGAATCGAAAGCTCCCAATAATATTCTCAAACCAAATATGGGTAATCAAGTAATAAGTGTTCGACCATTTCAACGGCTTTATGTCGATATTTTAGGCCCGTATCCACGTAGCAAAAAAGGATATATCGGTATATTCATTGTACTTGACCATATGACGAAATTCCATTGGCTATGTCTGTTGAAAAAGTTTACTTCCGCTGTAATTCAGGATTTCCTCTTAAAGGAAATATTTCATACGTATGGCGTACCAGAAACCCTTGTTAGTGATAATGGATCGCAATTTAAAGCAAACGATTTTAATGCGTTTCTCACAGCCCTGGGTATCAAACATACTTATACGGCCATATACTCCCCGCAATCAAACGCCTCTGAGAGGGTTAATCGCTCAATTATTGCAGGTATTCGTTCCTATCTGAAAAAAGATCAATCCCTCTGGGATCAGAATTTAAGTTTTATAAGCTGTGCGCTGAGAAACTCGGTTCATCAGACCATTCAATGTTCTCCATATTTTGCTGTTTTTGGCCAAGAAATGGTTACTCATGGTAGTTCATATGAACTCCTTAGAAAGCTAAACTGTCTAAATGAATCAACAATTAAATTGGAAAATAATGATAAACTCAATTTGCTTCGTAACGATCTTCAAAAACATATCACAAAAGCTTATGAGACAAACAAAAATCTGTATAATTTAAGAGCGAGACCAATTACTTATGAAATTGGACAATGCGTATTTAGACGGAATTTTGCTCAATCAAATTTAGAGAAGAAATTTAATGCTAAATTAGCACCTTCTTTTATTAAATCTAAAATTAGGGAAAAAGTTGGCAACAACTATTATATTCTCGAGGATATGGAGGGGAAGTTTTTAGGCACATATCATGCAAAAGATCTTCGTTCTTAATCTTGCTTTTTCCTCCTAATACTTCTGATTAAAATCCACGTATTATGCGGTTTGTAAGGCAAGATTTTATTAAGAAATTCTGTATGTCAAAAATGTATATAAATACTTTTGTATAAGCTTTGTATGGTATATTAATTTTATTTCCTTTTCCTTGTTGTGA
>NC_060954.1:48240444-48244932 GCF_022045245.1 Lucilia cuprina
TAGTCTACAGAGTAGTCAATAGACTAGTCTATAGAGTAGTCAATAGACTAGTCTATTGAGTAGTCAATAGACTAGTCTATAGAGTAGTCAATATACTAGTCTATAGAGTAGTCAATAGACTAGTCTATAGAGTAGTCAATAGACTAGTCTGTAGACTAGCCCTTAGAATAGTCAATAAACTGGCCCTTAGAATAGTCAATAGACTAGTCTATGGAATAGTCAATTGACTAGTGAATAGAATAGTTAATAGACTAGTCTATAAACTAGTACAATAGACTAGTCTATAGAATAGTCAGAAGACTAGTCTGTAGAATAGTCAATATTCTAGTCTATAGAATAGTCAATTTTCTAGTCTATAGAATAGTCAATATTCTAGTCTATAGAATAGTCAATATTCTAATCTATAGAATAATCAATAGACTAGTCTTTAGAAAAGTCAATAGACTAGTCTTTAGATTAGTCAATAGACTAGTCTTTAGAAAAGTCAATAGACTAGTCTTTAGATTAGTCAATAGACTAGTCATTAGAATAGGCAATATTCTAAACTAGTCTTTAGAAAAGTCAATAGACTAGTCTTTAGAATAGTCAATGGACTAGTCTTTAGAATAGTCATGAAACTAGTCTTTAGAATAGTCAATAGACCAGTCTTTAGAATGGACTAGTCTTTAGAATTGTCATGAAACTAGTCATTGTCATAGTGGTCAATCCACAGTCTTGTCTTCAAAAAACATATGATAATTTTTATAGAGAAACTTTTATTAAATCGATTCAAGAGTTAAATTTAAGGATGCATTTTCTTTTTTTTTTTTTGCGACCCCATCCCAATTGAGAAATTTCAAAGGGAATTATTTTAGTATCTAAACATATTAAAAAAAGAAAAAATATAAAAATACCACTTTATGTATAAATATTTAAAGGAAATTTAGTTTATTTTGTTGCTGCACAATTTACACTTTTCCGTTTATTCCAAAGGACCTTTAAAGTGTAATAACGTAATTAGCGGGCAAATGACGCTAAAGTAAATGCCATAAAAATAATGCAATTTGCTTTGGTATTTAGCTTTTCTATGTCAGTTTCTTAAGGAAAAGGAAATTAGAAAATTAAAAATTTATATATATTTATTTTTTGTTTTTGCTTTTCTAAAGTAAATATCTAAAGCATGTTATAGATTAAAAGGTAAGAATTTTAAAAGATTAGTCTATGAGATGATGAAATCTACAAAAATTTATGTTTTAAAGTTTCTTTAAATATTGTTATAACTTTAGTTTATGCTTATACATATTTTACTACAGCTTATTTTGTGTTTCGAAAAAAGAAGGAATTTCCATTTAAGCAACATTACTTCAGTAAAATAAACTTAAAAAAAGTTTATTTTAAGATATATTCTTTAAGCTTCTTTTTAAATAAGAATGAAAAGTTTTCTTTTTCACCAACATTTATATCCTTGTAGTACATATTTCATTGTTATGTTGTATTGTTTGTTTAATGACTCTTTGGTTCATACAGGATGTGAGTGAGGTTATATATAGTCCTATGTTTCCTTTTTTTACAGTTTCATCATTTATGTATTTTCATGCACTAACATTATTATTATTCAAACGTTAACATTATGAAATACAGCAAAAACATATAATGTTCATATTGTAATTTATAACATTATTAATTCATTATTTAAAGATGTTGATGTCATTTCACTTAAGTACTTTCACTTCACTTCCGCTTACAAATAAGCAGTAAAATAAGTAACGCAATAGAATTCATTCCGCTTACAAATAGTGAGTAATGTAAGCAACGCAATGTAATTGAACTTATAGTAAGAACAATGTAAGTAAGTTGCATAAGTACAAATCATTACCAAGTCCTTGCTGGAAAAATATTAACACAATACCAGAAATTTTTAAACGTATTCATTCGGTTATTCTGTAATAATAAAGTATTCACAAAATTCGTTGTAAAACTAATTGAATCCAAATAATTTTTATAGTTTTCATTTTACTTTACTTTACGACTTTAAATATATAAATATTTTAATGTGTTGTGTATTTTTTTAATGTTTTGGTGCAAGTGTATTAAAAAAATAGTGTTAAAATTTTTCATAAAAATGTTGAAAGTACTATAAATAAGTAAGAATAAAGAAAGTTTTCTTTTATGTTAAATACACAGAGTTTTTCCTCTTCTCAATGTTAAAGTAGCAGATTTTAAGAAACAGGTTTAAGAATATGTAATATATATGTATAAGATTACTGGCTATGCCCAGTGTACTTCGCTACTCTAAAAACAAAATACATAAATAGAACCCCTCTACCTTTTAAGAGAAAATCACTCTCATTTATCGAGTCGGCAAGTATTCACAAGGATAACTGTAATAGTTACCCAAATATACAAGTTATTGTAAATAATTTATGGACCACATTTTTAATGTTTAATAAGTAAGTGGTTCCGACAAGTACTTGTAGTTACTAACTAACTAGTTAGTCAAAGGTCTTTAGAGATCATCTTTGTTGAAATAATAGAGTTTTGATGTAATCCATATTAAAACCTTTTAACATAAGTTCACATTTTATCATTTTAAAAGTGGCCCTACGGGGTATCCGATCTACGACGCGTATGAATGAAGGTTTGGCATAGGAATGAAGAGTATCACGTATTCCGATCGAAAGATTATTTAGATCGATTTTACGATCGGGATCTTCTATGGCAGTCATACCAGCTTTGCCCTTAATATGAGGTATCTGTATACCATAGACCACACAATCCTGCAGTTCTATGACGCTTGTTATTGTGGTCTCTACTTCTTGAGTGGATACATTTTCACCACGCCAGCGAAATGTATCACCAATTCTATCTTTGAAATAGAAAAGACATAAATAATAAATTACCATCATATCACCAGAATTAAAGAAGACATTGCCTTTTTTGAAAACATTCTTTAAAAGTTTCTTTTCCGAGGCACGCGGATCTACTTTACAAGTATACGTTGCAATGCCTGTTTCGCCGGCATTTCAACGTATACAGAAACCTTTTGCATTGCGTAATGGTTCTCCAGATTCTTCATCTACTCGTATGACTTGAACTGGGTAAAATATTGCGAACAACAATTGCTACAAAAACCGACGGCAACGACTTGTTTGGCAACATTGGCCAAAATAGAATTTCCCTCCGTTGGACCATACAACTAACTAACTAACTAACTAACTAAATAACTAACTAACTAACTAACTAACTAACTAACTAACTAACTAACTAAATAACTAACTAACTAACTAACTAACTAACTAACTAACTAACTAACTACCTACCTACCTAACTAACTAACTAACTAACTAACTAACTAACTAACTAACTAACTAACTAACTAACTACCTACCTAACTAACTAACTAACTAACTAACTAACTAACTAACTAACTAACTAACTAACTAACTAACTAATTAAGTATATATCACCAAGATAACCCAAACAATGCATGATCAAGTTCGTACGGAAAGAAAATATTTGTGGAAACAAATATTGGAAAATTGGACATGAGAACGTTTTTGCAAATGCCCCTCGAAACCAGTGCATCAGTCAAAATTGCTTCAAAATTGCAGATTTTTATTTCAATTTCAATGTCCTTTAACCAAATTTTATGAGGATAGGTCCACAATTCACTTAAGGTCACTTCATTTAAGGTGCCCTCAGAAAATAACTTAAACGATTATTATTGACTTGAAAATACAAGTATAGTCCTTAAATTTGAAATAAATTACTTTCTTACGAGCAAAAATCTCTATAAAGAATTTTATGAAAATCGGTCCATAATTGACCCACCCCCACAAAAAAGGTCTATTTCAGAAAATGACATCCACATACATAACTGCCTTAAAAATGCGAGTATAGCTATACAATTATATATAAGCTATATTTCAAATATGCTTATAAGGAACCTAATGTTTATAAGGAAGCATTCCACTTATTTCAAACGGTTCGATGATTAGCCTATTCTTATGATAAAGGATTTCACGTTTACTAAGTTGTGCCGATTTTTGTAGAGATCAAGAGTAATATTCGGAGGGTATGGTTGTATGGGGGCTAGGTGAAACAAGGGACTATTTTCAACCACTTTCCATAGGCTTCATCTTTCGTATATGAAAAATTTCATCAATGGTCTCATAGACATTTGTATTATAAAGAAGTGAAGACTTATTAAACATTTTTTAAAAAAGAACTTCTGAGCTAGTCGTCCTCTATATACATATATCATATTGTCAGAAAAGTACACTGAAAATAATCCATGCTCAACTTTACGAAAAAAAAAAATTCAAATTCAAGAATATTTTGCATTATATTAAAATATTTCGTACAATTTCGTATATATTACGAAAGAATTTCGTGGTGCGAAACTGTAAGGCAAGATTTTATTAAGAAATTCTGTATGTCAAAAATGTATATAAATACTTTTGTATAAGCTTTGTATGGTATATTAATTTTATTTCCTTTTCCTTGTTG
>NC_060954.1:48245032-48253626 GCF_022045245.1 Lucilia cuprina
TCTATTGACACTAGTCTATAGACTAGTCTATTGACTACTCTATAGACTAGTCTATTGACTACTCTATAGACTAGTCTATTGACTACTCTATAGACTAGTCTATTGATTACTCTATAGATTAGTCTATTGAATACTCTATAGACTAGTCTATTGACTACTCTATAGACTAGTCTTTGACTAGTCTGTTGACTACTCTATAGACTAGTCTTTTAAATAATCTATAGACTAGTCTATAGACTACTCTATAGACTAGTCTATAGACTACTCTATAGACTAGTCTTTTAAATAATCTATAGACTAGTCTATTGACTACTCTATAGACTAGTCTATTGACTACTCTATAGACTAGTCTATTGACTAAACTATAGACTAGTCTATTGACTACTCTATAGACTAGTCTATTGACTACTCTATAGACTAGTCTATTGACTACTCTATAGACTAGTATATTGACTACTCTATAGACTAGTCTATTGACTACTCTATAGACAAGTCTATTGACTACTCTGTAGATTAGTCTATTGACTATTCTATTAACTAGTCTATTGACAATTCTATAAACTAGGTTATTGAGTATTGACTAGTCTAATAACTATTCTATAAACTAGGCTATTGACCACTCTATAGACTGGTCTATTAACTATTCTGTGGACTAGTCTATTGACCATTCTATAGTTAGATGCATTGATCTGTCCATAGTCAATACTATAAACTAAGTAGTATATAGTCAATAATAATATATGCTTGTCTTCAAGCATCAAGACTCACAGACTAGTCTATATTTAATACAATAACATTGAAAAGTATGTAGAGAAAGATTAAACTATGTGTTTATATTCAGTTAGAAAATTATGATTAAGACCAACTGATGTTTTTAGATATTCTCTCTTAAAAAACCTTTAAAAACAAAACACTTGTCACTCTGTTAAAATGACACGTATGTTTGTACATTTTATACGATTTGTAACAACTCGTACTGACACTCGTGTGTATTCAAACACTTTGGGTCACAGCAACATTTTGAGTCCTTAACTGTCTCGTCTGTATTTACATGACATAGAGAAATGCATATTTTTGTTGTTTGTCTAATAACAACAATAATAGCATAAACCGGAGTGTTGCAACAACTGAGTATGATGTTGCAAATAGAAAAAAAGAAAACGAAAAAACGCATTCAATTGCATACATTTCAAGCCTGTTTACAAGCTTAGACAATATTTATTGTGATGATATAGATTTTTATTGTCTTTCATACTTGTCTTAAATTGAAGTGTTTTATGCTGCTTTTTAAATTGATATATTTAATAGGTTTTTTATCTAATCTATATTCTTGTCATTAGATTGAGATATAATTTTTTTTAGACTGATCTATAGACTTGACTATTCTATAGACCGATCCATTGTCTTGACTATAGACTGATCTAAATTTTTGATAATAGAGTGATCCACAGTCTTGACAATAGAATGATCTAAAGTCTTGACCATATATTGATTTATAGTCTTGACTATATACTGATCTGTAATATTGACTGTAGACTGATCTATAGTCTTGACTATAGACTGATCTATAGTCTTGACTAAAGACTGATTTATAGTCTTGACTATAGGCTGATCTATAGTCTTGACTATAGACTGATCTATAGTCTTGACTATAGACTATTCTATTATCTTGACTATAGACTATTCTATAGTCTTGACTATAAACTATTCTATAGTCTTGACTATACACTATTCTATAGTCTTGACTATACACTATTCTATAGTCTTGACTATAGACTATTCTATAGTCTTGACTATAGACTATTCTATAGTCTTGACTATAGACTATTCAATAGTCTTGACTATACACTATTCTAAAGTCTTGACTGTAGACTATTCTATAGTCTTGACTATAGACTATTCTATAGTCTTGACTATAGACTATAGACTATAGAGTGATCTATAGTCTTGACTATAGACTATTCTATAGTCTTGACTATAGACTATTCAATAGTCTTGACTATAGACTATTCTATAGTCTTGACTATAGACTATTCTATAGTCTTGACTATAGACTGATCTATAGTCTTTACTATAGACTGATCTATAGTCTTGACTATAGACTGATCTATAGTCTTGACTATAGACTGATCTATAGTCTTGACTATAGACTGATCTATAGTCTTGTTTATAGACTGATCTATAGTCTTGACTATAGACTGATCTATATTCTTGACTATAGACTGATCTATAGTCTTGACTATAGACTGATCTATAGTCTTGAATATAGACTGATCTATAGTCTTGACTATAGACTGATCTATAGTCTTGACTATAGACTGATCTATAGTCTTGACTATAGACTGATGTATAGTCTTGACTATAGACTGATCTATAGTCTTGACTATAGACTGATCTATAGTCTTGACTGTAGACTGATCTATAGTCTTGACTATAGACTGATCTATAGTCTTGACTATAGACTAATCTGTAGTCTTGACTATAGACTTATCTATAGTCTTGGCTATAGACTAATCTATAGGCTTGATTATAGACTTATCTATAGTCTTGAATATAGACTCATCTATAGTCTTGACTATAGACTTATCTATAGTCTTGACTATAGACTTATCTATAGTCTTGACTATAGACTTATCTATAGTCTTGTCTATAGACTTATCTATAGTCTTGACTATAGACTTATCTATAGTCTTGACTATAGACTTATCTATAGTCTTGACTATAGACTTATCTATAGTCTTGACTATAGACTGGTCTATAGTCTTGACTGTAGACCGATTTTTTATCTTGTTATCATATGTAAGTTGTTTCCTTAATGATCTATATTTTAAACTTTAAACGGAACTAAAATCTTTTATATTACTTGAGTTAGTCCGTTTAATTTCTCTTATGCTCTCTGGCTTTAACATTACCGTTATTTCTCTTAGAGATACAAAGCTATTCATTAACTTCTTTTGCTTCCCTATGACAATGTGTGTAATTATGTGAAGTTTCTAACATATCATTATATACGTTAAAGTTAATTTTTCTGAATTATTTAAGTAAAACAATGAACTGGTTTTTTAGTCAAACACAACCTGTATGAAGTATTTACTTCCGCAGTATGGTGCAATTTGTTTCTGGCCACAAAATAAAAAGCTTAAGTTTAGCTAAAGTTTTTCACTTCCTACATTCGCACACTCATACACAAAAATACTTGTATAATTTTCTTTTAGATACTTCACTTAAAACTAAAACACAACTCAACTGATAACAAATGTATTGTCATTGCAATGACTCTAATGTATGGTTGATGAATGTTTAGAGACAAGTTGATATTGTTGTCAAGAAAGGACTATTATTTTAGCAACTTTTTCCTGTTCCTATATGTTTTGTTTTTTGTTTGTTTTTCAAATTTCTTTGTGTAACTTTAACCCTTTTCTTTGTTGTCGTTGTTGTTTCCTTGGAAAAAAATAGAAATATTTTGTATATTTTTCTTTTCAACTAATTCATTTATTTGCTGCAAAATTATTATCCCTATAGTCGGCCTGTGATTTAGTTTTGATAAAAATCTAAAGAAAAAGGAGTGTAACATTATTATAAAAAATATATAGTTTTTACACAAACATTTTCTCCTTCTATTGTTTTAAGGATTATTAAATAGAATAACGAGGTGTTATCGTGGTAACACTATACAATCTTCTGACACTATTCAGGATCTATAAGTCACATAAAACAGTGTCATAATTGTCATTATGATGTTGCTGATGACGATAAGCAACATCACAACTTCTTCAGCTTATTCCTGGGTTTTTCCGTTAATATTTTTTTATTTTTTTAACAAAAGCTCAAAGCATAATTCTTGCAAGATTTTCCTAGTATTTCTTTTGTTTTTAATAAATCTTTTATTATTTTCTTTGGTTTTATATCGAATTTCTTTTGCTATACTTATTTTTTTTCATTTCGTTTCCTGATCCCCCTTTTAGACATGGATAACTTTAGCTGTGTCATCCGGTAAAACTGTGACAATACTTGGAACTATTATTGTTGTAATTTATAAAAGAATTCCTTAAATGTTTAGTAGTTTTGAGATAATAGTTTTAATAAGGGTACAACGACTTGTATACCTTATGATTTGTTATATTCTATAGTAAAGGGTTAATAGGTATTGTTGTTTCAACTAAATGAGAATAATTTATGACTTTAAACGTCTTAAATTATTGTCATTTAGTATAAAGTTTGAAAATGCTTTTATAATGCAGAAACTTATTATGATTTTTCTACCCTACACCACTTTAGTGGGGAGGGTAGATTTAGGGTATATTGGGTATGTTTGTAACGCATAGGAATGTCGAGAGTTTTAACGTGAGCACCTGCCTTGACGGCCTTATCTCACGGTGGTCTTTTTCAACCACTGGGTAAACTTTAGAACGGTCTACCATCGCCCCTTTGTTCTTCAATGAAGAACGCCGGAGGCAATTTTTGTACATTGGTTCTGACCGGTCCATGCACAAGTACTTTGCTGGTGTACTCGAGCTATCTAATCTCTTGACCATTTTATGTCCTCTGTTGATTCGGCAACATCACATTCGATCACCTAACCGGTAGACCGAAGTACGATTCATTAATAAGGGACACACTGTGGTAATTCTGATATGAACAGTGTAAACTCTGAACATATCTGGACAAGGAAGGAAAATTCAATGGTATCAAATGTATATGATACCTTTCATCCATCATCATTCAACCCAGCACACATCTCATTTAACCGACACATTCATAAGAGAAAAACATACGACACATTCATTAGGTTGACGGGTGGGGTAAGGCCCGAAGAATCTCACATTTATCCCGCACCATATACAATTAATACCAACTCATTTCCAACGCTTAGTCCCACAGTCACTCGACTGCGGGGTATCTGTTGTTTTCCGCAACAGCACCGAACTTATCCCGAAATAATGACAATTATCATGCATCAGTCTTTTAACCGCCACTTACACTCCCCGCGAATTTGGATTTAAACCACAGCCACTACGTGGATCCTGGAGGAACCTCAACCAACTGACAAGCCAGGACATCGTCCTGCGGGCATCTTGCCACCAGTAGTACCAGATTATGCAACCAGTAGTACCCATTGTAAAGTATACCAATCAGCACAAAATCATTTTCTAAGTCGATTTATATATGTCCGTCCGTCCGTCTGCCTGTCTGTCCGTCCATCCGTACAGACCTTTTAATTTTGAAGATAATTTAATGAAATTTGGTGCATGATCTTTTATTGTCTCCGGGAAAAATCCTATTGAAATGGTTAAGTTCGGTCCATTATTTCACCTAGCCCCCATACAACTTAACCCCTGAATATGGCTTTTAAACCTTGTAATTAAACTACAGGTCGCAATTTTGGAGATAATTCAATGAAATATGGCACATGATCTATGGTACCGTAGCCTATTAGAAATGGTTAACATTGGTTGATTATTTCACCTAGCTCCCATAAAACTGAACCCGGCGAATAGGGCTTTTAAGTTCATAATTTTGTTTCATATACTGGAGTCTCGACAGAAAGCTGCAAAACCAAGTCCCATACTAGTATTGATGACCCTCACAAAGTTTTTATTTATAGGTCCTCATTGGACCCTAGTTCCTATAAAAAGCCCCCTTCAAAATTTGACTTAAATATCCACATTTTTTTTTTGACAAAAAATGGCTTCAAATTAAATCACATGTTATTTTTTGTAACAGGTGTAGGGTATTATATGGTCGGTCTTGCCCGACTATAATTTCCTACTTGTTCTTATCTTGTCGTATTTTATGAAATTACTATCCAGCATAAATGTTCATTATCCAGGGGTTAAATTTACTTACACAACGACATTTAAAGTAAGAATCTTTAAACGAGTTATGTTATTGGTGGCAACAAACGCTTACAAGTAATTAGAGAAATAAGTCATGAATCAAATATCTTTAACAATCGCTTACAGGTTATTAGAACAAGTATGTCAGGCAAGAGGACTAATGAGTTAGAAAGTAGTTATATATATAGTAGTTATATATTTTTAAGATCTTATTAAACTACTTCTATATAAACTGGGCGCTATGTAGTAGTCAATGAAAAGTTTGTTGTTAAGTAAGTAACTACAATTACAAGTCATTACCAAGTTTTTCTTAAATTTATTAAAAAACAAGTAATATTTCTATATTCGGCTGTGCCGAATCTTATATACCCTTCACCAAGAATGTTTTAAAAAACAGTTTTTATTTATTTTGTATCTCTGCACACATGTCACACATAACATACACACAAACAAATATAAACTGCAGCAGAAAGAAATATTAACCTTTGTACTGTAATACCACCGTCAAACTGTATTACCACCCTCAAACAAATATCACCTGTATTACCAACATATTACTGCTTTATCCCTTGTTCTTGTTATACGCACTTACCTTCGTGAGAACATAACAGTATCCAAACATATAAAAAATACACAGCTGAATAAAAACAAATACATCTCTACACGCACATGTACATCTTTATCCAATTCACAGTGTTGTTGTTGCTTTTTTAATAAAGCATGAAAAAATGTGGCTTTTTTGATGAAATTTTCAGGGGTTGTCTCGGATTTTTGCTCATATCTCCGTTATTTATAGACCGATTTTGCTGATATTAAATAGCGATCTTCTCGAAAGCATGTCTAACTGAATTATTGAAGATTCGGATCTCGCCGATATCTGGGGACCTCTAAAAACTGATTTCAACAGACAGACAGACAGACGGACATGGCTTAATCGACTCCGCTATCTATAAGGATCCAGAATATATATACTTTATAGGGTCGGAAAATTATATTATAGAAATTACAAAAGGAATGACAAATACCCTTCTCACGAAGGTGAAGGGTATAATAATCGAGTTTTTTTTTAATACATGGATATTATCTTCGTGAGAAGGGTATAAGTGCCTCACCGTGTACAAGCACTTTGTTGAAGTACTCGACATTCCGCATAGGATTAAATCCCTAATATATACTACTATATGTCCCTAATGCGAACCCCGACAAGAAAAAAGCAATCACTGGTCTAAAGTCAATAGAAGGGGGTGACGAGTCCCAACACCAAGTGAAATCAATCTTCCGACAATGCGGAAGTGACCACCCTTATGATGTCATGAAGGAATTGCATTATTCCCCATAATCTAATGACCCATTCCAGTGCAATGTAAGAAAGGAAATAGGTATCTTAATTAATTCCAATAATTGCCTCGACAGTCGCGCAGCATGTATCAATATTGAGATGTCAACAGCACCGAAGTACTTCCCCGAAGCATAAAAAAGGCATACTAAATCATTACTAATCTCCAATATATGGAGACTTTCCCGATCTTTCACCAATTTTAGCATCAGTTCCATTCACATGATCATAAAGATCGATCTATGGGATAACCGCTAACCACTGACCTGACAATTCCCCAGCATATACTGGCGTCCCACTACACGAACGGTAAGAGATATCGATCGGGTTTACAAATCCAGCATATGCTGCTTTCTACTTCTTTTTCGCTTCTTTGGAAGTTCTTTATTTTGTTGCTAGGATAACGTTGTATGTTGTTTTATTTATTTTTTTTATGACTAAGATCAGGGATGGAAATTTTTGTGTGTGTGAAAAAATAATTAAAAAAAATGTTTTCTATTTTTTCGTTGAAGGTTATTTATACACAATTTGATTCATTCGCTATAGCACTCTAACTTGTTATTATTTATATTTTTTTATAATATTATTATTATACTTAAATAGTTTATTGTGAAAATTAACAGCTGTTTGTATAAATTACAAATCAAATACAATAACAAAAAAAGATTTTAAAATACGTGAAAGGCAAAAAACAAAATCACAAATAAATATTTATTAAATTTGGGTTAAATTTTTATTTTGTTATGTACTAATTTATGCACCCTTATAGTAAAAACACAAACAATCAATTGTCTATGTTAAAGATATTTCATTAAAAGTATATACTTATGTACTTTTATGTATATATTTTCTTTCATTAATAACAATAATTACTTTTTTTATTTATTTTTCCTAAAAATAATATAAAAAAAAATTTCTTGGTAATGTGGGAAATTGAAGTTTAATGAATGTTGATTGATAAAAGAAAAATTAAAACTCGTAATATATTTGTAAATAAATGTCAATGAAAAGCAGGAATATTTGTGATAAATTTTAAAAGAAATTGAAGAGAAATTGAATAATTAATATTTTTCCTTAATATTAATTAGCATTTTTTGTGTTTTGCATTGTAGCATCATAAAAATTCATAAAACATTTAGAATTGAAATAAATTAGAGATCATAGTCGAACATATGATATACTACAATGAGCAAATTATATAGAATTCAATGTCATGTATAGAATTTTAAGGGGATCTGCTATTCCCACTAAACACTACTAATTACTCTTCCATAATACAATACCCAGAAACAAACTTTCATTACCATTATCATTACCATCTATCTATCTATCTATCTATCTATCTATCTATCTATCTATCTATCTATCTATCTATCTATCTATCTATCTATCTATCTATCTATCTATCTATCTATCTATCT
>NC_060954.1:48253726-48254962 GCF_022045245.1 Lucilia cuprina
TAGATAGATAGATAGATAGATAGATAGATAGATAGATAGATAGATAGATAGATAGATAGATAGATAGATAGATAGATAGATAGATAGATAGATCGATCGATCGATAGAAGCAGTGACAACTTAGAACGAACTAAATCATCGTTTCCGGCGTAAAAATCAGCATCTTTCACTTTAGGCGATGTGCAAAGGAAGTGTGCTTTTTTTGCACACTTCCTTTGCATCTAACTACATTAACATAATTTACTTTAACTTATACTTAAGTATTTCTGAGTGGTAATACAAATGATCCCACTTATGTTTATATGTATGTATATTAGTGGTTAAGGTAACACATAAATATGATGTGTTTTTGTACATGTGGTTTGTAGTATAATCTGCAATCATTCCTAGTTGTTTCGTAATTTCTAGAATGAGCTTCAATTAGTATAAGCTTTTCTAAAAAGAAAAAAAAACTCCTAAATACAAATTAAGATTTTATACTCATAAGAATTCATACAATAATAGCATAGATACGTATAATCTTACTTATGAAGGATTGATAACAATGAACATACCCAACAAACAATTCATAACTATTAATAATAGTTAACCATTACTTGTAGTAGTTGAAGGAATAGTAACGAAAAGTTCATGCAAAAATATGAATGTTAAAATCGAGAAAAAATGTTTGTTGGGTATAAGTAAATTCTATTGAAATACTCATATTACCATTTTCATAATAATTGAATAAAAATTAAAAGCAATATTGTTTTATTGTTAAAGCATGCAGTGAAACCACAATGGAAAATTGTAAAATTTAAGGTTAGAAATAAATAACATGTAAGTTCTTAAACAAAACAAGTAATGACTTATAATTGTTATCACTTATCCAATAGCATACTTGTCAATAAGAAGTGCATACTCCACAAAAACTTGATAATGGCTTCCATTTATAACCACTTATCTATTAACAGCCCTTTCATTGACAACATTTTAACATTCCGATTACAAGGAAGTACTTTATTAATGTCTTATTTACATATAATACCATTCCGATTACAAGGAAGTACATTATTAATGTCTTAATTAGAATGTGTTATATAAATACTTTATAATTCTTTAGTCAGATTCTGCTGAAGCTGTATACGTTTTTTACACAGATAGATAGATAGATAGATAGATAGATAGATAGATAGATAGATAGATAGATAGATAGATAGATAGATAGATAGATAGATAGATAGATAGATAGATAGA
>NC_060954.1:48255062-48260509 GCF_022045245.1 Lucilia cuprina
ATCTATCTATCTATCTATCTATCTATCTATCTATCTATCTATCTATCTATCTATCTATCTATCTATCTATCTATCTACTGAAGGACTAATTGCTCTGTCCTCATTACTGAAGAATCCACTCCCAGTGAAGTGAAGCAATCAAGGGTCTTCGGTGGGAATCGAACTCATAACCTCCAGGCTGTAATGCTACAATACTTTTAGTTGATCCTTTGCTTCTCATGAAACTTGTATTTTATTGCATTACCGGTCATTTTTGATCTATACTCTATTATTTACTTAAAAACTATCTTAATTTAATTATGATATCTGTGTTATACACTTGCATATGTATTATTTCTTCATCATTTAAACTCAATATTATTGACTTTCTATTCTACATTACTCCACTTTCAGTTACTCTAGTTTACTCTTACTTCTTTTCCTATTACATGGAATGCTAGTGGTATTTTAAACACCCAATTACATGAACACAAATTCTCACAATACCATTTTGATGAAATAATGAAATGACAAATACAATTAATTTATTCGCTGACTGTTGTTCAGAGAAAAGTTGATTTGTAAAAGAAGATTGCTCTGTGGTTATGACAACTGAATGGTTGTGAACTAAATTCAAATTAAATTATTATTTCTTTCTTTCGTTCGTTCGCTTTTTGTGTTAGTCTTTATTCAATTTCTATTGCTTTCTTTTTTTGCTATACCCTACATGTGGTTTTAGTTTTAAATTCAAAGTTTGTTCAAATTTTTCTCTCATTTATGTATTTAGTAATAATAGGTATAAGAACGAACATAAATAAACAAAATCTAATTTAGCAATTCATAAAGTCATCTAGTTCCTCGATCTTTTCTATATTTATTTAAAGTGTATTTTACTTCCATTTATATTCAATTATCCTGCAGATGTATTTCATTTTGTATTTTAACTTGTTGTATTTTTTTTTTTGATATTCTCAACAATTGTTTAGACATACTATTGTACCCGGGTTACTTCGCTACCCGAAGAAAATTATTTTTTTCTTCGATACCCTGTATAAATATTGTTACTTGGAATTTCGTTACAAAGTACTATTTTTGTACTTTTTTAGTACTTTTTCTTATAATATTCATCCTAGAAATATAAAATTAGTTCTATAGAGTCTGGAGTTAATGAGAATTAATAAAGAGAGGCTTTCTGGTTCTCTTTCAATTTTCATCTTGTTTTTTTTTTTTTTTTAATTTTCTGTAATATTGAGAATATAATCATAAATTCAAAAATATTTAAATAATTGAAAAATCTATAAAATAATAAATTTTTGGTACAATTTCGTCCTTTAGCCGTTGCTTTTTGAATTTTCTGCTATAGTTTTCTATTTAGCTCTGTTTTTTAATTATATTGCAAAATTTATAGTTTTTTATCATTTAACAACGTTTTTGTTTTGCATCTCCTTTTTTAGGTCGTTTGGGTTAGTTGCTTTTTTTCAGCTTAAAGCATCAGCAGTTGACCAGTAACCACAATTTATATATTTCAGACAGGTAAGTTTTATTTTTTTATACCCTACACCACTATAGTGGGGAGGGTATTATACGTTTGTGCTGATGTTTGTAACATACAAAAATATTGGTCCAATACCCACCTTAAAGTATACCGATCGATTCAGAATCATTTTTTGAGTCGATTAAGACATGTCCGTCCGTCCGTCTGTCCGGCTGGCTGGCTGTCCATGTAAACCTTGTGCGCAAGGTACAGGCCGCAATTTTCAAGATAATTTGATGAAATTTGGACCAAGCATGTTTTTTGGCACAGGGACAAAGCCTATTGAAAATGGTTGAAATCGGTCCATTATTTCACCTAGCCCCCATACAACCGTACCTCCCGATTTGAACTTTTTATGCATAATTACGTCAAATATTCTGCTATCTCTCTAAAAATTGGCACAAATAAGTTTTATATAAGTATAAATGATACTGCAGATTTTCGTAAGGATCGGCCTATATTTGACCCTAGCCCCCATACAAACCCCCCTTCAAAAAAATGACTTAAACGTCTAAAATTGACTTGTAACCATTTGTATCGCAATGAAACTCAACAAAACTAACTGTTATTTAGAAATGTATCCTTTTCCCAAATTTACCGAGGATCGGCCCATATTTGATTTATATAAAGCCTTATTTAGAAATTTTAGTTTTTTTATCAATAAATGGCTTAAATGTTTTGGAATTATGGTAATATTCAACATAAAAGTTTCTTTACAAAAAATAAAAATTTTATAAAAAGTAAAAATTTTAAAAATATACTCTTGGTGTAGGGTATTATATGGTCGGCCATGCCCGACTATACTTTCCTACTTGTTTAAGTTTAGCAATATGTTTCAAAAAGCCATAATTGTTATGTTCAGTATGTAAAAAAAGTAGTTTATTACATTTTGGTTTTTATTATTTTAGACAAAACCAAAAAAAATTAAATTTTTTAACGAGTTGCAAATATTATATTTAGTAAATACTATAGTTTTTACAAAGAATACCTACTAACACACTTAAAGATATTTAAACAACTTAAATTTTTGTAAAAGTTAAATCAAATATAAAACGACAATGAAAAGAGAGAAAGAGGAAATTATTTCTGACAAACGCAAGAAGAAACCAACATCAAAAGATATAATTTTTAAATTTTATTTTCATTGTTCTGCTTTAAAGGTAATTCTTTCAACTTCATTGTTTAAGAAAAAACACATATGTATATGAATATTAAAAGCATAAATACGAATACACATAAGAGGATATCCTTAAAGCACAAAAGTAGTATCAGGGCCTTTTTGTCGTTATTTTATATACAATAACATAAAGACAAAAATGAGAAAAGGCCTTTTCACATTCAACTATAGATAACTCACATAATTGTTTTACGATCACATATGGCAACATTATGGTTGTTAAAATTATGCTATAAAGATTATGTTAAAGAATTTTATTATTTTCTAAACTCGTATAACACTTTATGACACTATAGATTTTTGTATAAAAATTTACATGTCTGCATATAGTAATTTCAATAATTTTTTCTTTGCTCCTGATTTTACTATATTATTTTATTAAATAAAAGTGTTCTTAAAGCTAAGAGTTTGACTTGTATTGAATATGTTAAAAGAAAATAAATTATATTTCTTTAATCACCAACATAAAGTATGAGTATTGTACATTACCTAAAATTACATATTAAGTATACGCTATGTTATCTCAAAAATACTAGCAAAACAAAAAAAAAAAAAAAATCGATCAAATAATAAACCTGTCAATTAATGTTAAACTTTAGTAAATGTTATTTTATTTATTAAAATTGATAGCTTGCAGATGTAATTAAAGTGAAAATTACTTAATTGATAACAAATTTATTTAATTATATTCGTTTTCATTCCCTTTTAATAACCAAATAATTGTTTATTTATTGTTATTTAAAGTAAAATTAATTTAACTAAGACAAATTAAAAATATCAATGTAAATAAATATGTGTTAATAAAATAAAATTAAATTAAACCAACAGATCGTTTTGCTATAATTAATATGTATTAATATTAATGAACTAGAACTGAACTAGAACTGAACTAGAACTGTACTAGAACTGAACTAGAACTGAACTAGAACTGAACTAGAACTGAACTAGAACTGAACTAGAACTGAACTAGAACTGAACTAGAACTGAACTAGAACTGAACTAGAACTGAACTAGAACTGAACTAGAACTGAACTAGAACTGAACTAGAACTGAACTAGAACTGAACTAGAACTGAACTAGGACTAAAATAGAACTGAACTAGAACTGAATTAGAACTAAACTAAATCTGAACTAGAACTGAACTAGAACCGAACTACTTAGAACTCAACTAGAACTAAACTATAACTGAACTAGAACTGAACTAGAACTGAACTAGAACTGAACTAGATCTGAACTAGAACTGAACTAGGACTGAACTAGAACTGAACTAGAACTCAACTAGAACTGAATTTGTATTTCTAATATTTTTTTCTTAAACTACAGGGCAGTTATGGCTCATACGTTAAATATATTTATTTGAAACTTGAAAAAGTACTTCATAATTGTTAGAGAATATTTGTATATGTTTTCCACCTTGATTGTTGAAAACGTTTGTGGATAATAATGTGTTTACGATAAAATTTATCTAGATTTTTGTTAAATATCAAACCACGAAAATTTCAACATCGAAACAATGTCATTATTGAGTTAAGTATATTGGTCAACTTACATTTACTGCATTATAGTAATAAAATTACAGGAATAATTAAGTAACGCGTGCAGACATTTTGTGCGCTAAATAAAAAAAATATATATTAAAAATTAAGAAACTATATTAAGTACAAAATCATTGGACTTTAGTGTTATTGGAAATGAACTATTCTTCCTAAATATAAACAATTTAGTAAGTAATTACTACAATAACTTGCAGGTTTACCTTGGGTACATTTGCGAAATGTTTTATGTGCAAAATCATTAATGCTTCATAAAACTGTTGACTAGTTTCTGTCTCTGTAGCAATATATTGCAAAATTGCCAGTAGGAGGTAGAATGATAGTGGTTGCAACAGCAGTTTAGTAGTTAATACTTTAATAAAATCACAATCATAAAGCAATCAATAATTACAACACTTTGCAACAAATATACGTATATTATAATTGGACTCTATTTGTATTTCACAGCTAGTTGAAAATGAAACTCACAATGACTGCATTAGTTTGAAGTACAATGATTGCGAAGTGTAAATAAACAATGAAGTATTATTTACATTGTTTGTGTAAATAGAAATATAGGGATATTTTTGTAAAAAATTAAGGTATTAATTGAAATATTAACACTGATTTAATTGAAACTGAAATTCTAAATTATGTAATTTTGGATATTTCAAATTTTAAGTTAAAACGTAAAATTTGAATGGGGGCCTTTATATCCCTTTTAGTATATCCATGTCTTAATGTTATTAAAAAACGGTTCGGAATAAAAAGTTTTAACTTACATCATTAAGAGGATATTTATTAGCTTCAGCGTCAAGAGGAAATTCCAACATTGGTTAGTATTCTAAGACGTATGATCGATATTGAATACAAGACTCTAATCCATAACACTTATACGCCACGAGTACCACAAGTTGAATAGAAGGAAATTAGAACAGAACTAAAACTGAACAGAACTGCACTGAACTAGAACTGAACTAGAACTGAACAAGAACTGAACAAGAACTGAACTAGAACTGAACTAGAACTGAACTAGAACTGAACTAGAACTGAACTAGAATTGAACTAGAACTGAACTAGAAGTGAACTAGAACTGAACTTGAAATAGAACTGAACTTGAACTAGAACTGAACTTGAACTAGAACTGAACTTGAACTAGAACTGAACTTGAACTAGAACTGAACTAGAACTGAACTAGAACTGAACTAGAACTGAACTAGAACTG
>NC_060954.1:48260609-48264315 GCF_022045245.1 Lucilia cuprina
TCTATCTATCTATCTATCTATCTATCTATCTATCTATCTATCTATATATCTGTCTGTCTATCTATCTATCTATCTATCTATCTATCTATCTATCTATCTATCTATCTACCTATCTACCTATATACCTGTCTCTATATCTATCAAAATATTTTGGGATATCATCATACAACATAATATAAAAAACACTTGTTCGCTTTCCTTACAAAAGGACTAGGTCTATTATACATACAATATCTGTAAATACATACGTATATTTATATATTTATCTTCATAAATTTATTATGTATTCATGTTACATACATGTATGTATAAGAATTTTTCTCTACCTAACCTTTTCTACTTAAGTGTGTTTATATATGAAAATAGTTCCTTTGTTTGACAAACAATAAAAGGTAGTTGTGGCCAAATAATACTTTTTTCTCCCAATAAACTGCATTGTTCGAGAAAATGATTATCCTTTAAAAACTGAGGGCTTTGTTTAATTAAGTATATTTTCTAAACGAATTTGATTTCTTTTTCTGAACTTTCTTTTTCTAAACCAAAGAAAAACATTTAATTGGATATGATTGTAAACAGACATTTTTCGTAGTAAGCATTTTAGTTATTTCTCATAACATTTTGTACTACTTTTCAGTAACAAGTTTTGATTTTGTAAAACTTTTGTGTAATAAAATGTCTTTAATATTATAAACTTTGAAATTGAAAAAAGATTCTTTGGTAGTGATAACTCAATATGAAATGCAATATAACTAAATAAACACAGTTAAAATTATATATTACATATTTTCACTTTAATTTAAAGTTGTTTGCTTTACATGAAAGCGTGTTTAATTTTAAAGATATTGATATTGATATCGATTCTTCACATTGTTTGTGAAGAATCGAAAATCAATACATTGCCACAAATCTTTTGTTTATCAATCAAAATTGAAGTAAACAAACATACTTCCACAAATGTAATAATTCAAAAGGGGTATTAATTATTGTATATACGTACTAAATATTGTTCATGATTTCGTGTACATTAAGGAGGTTCGAAAAAATGTTTTATATTTTATAGATTTTTTTTCTGATGGGCTTATAAAAGCTTGCACATCATATGATATAATATGCAAATAATTTGTATATATTTATTTTGTTCTCGTTGCGGATCAGAAATAAATATAATTTTAAATTAAATATAATCCTAATAAAGGATCCTCTTAATATAAATTGAATGAAGTAAAATTTATACATGTTATATAAGTATATACGAATACACTGTAACTAGTGCTGAATTATGGTACTTACCAGGTATAGAACTGAAGAAGAACTGAACAACAACTGAACTAGAACTATAACTGAACTAGGCCTAAAAAAGAACTGAACTGGAACTAAACTAGAACTATAAAAGAACTGAACTGGAACTAAACTAGAACTGAACTAGAACTAAACTAGAACTGAACTAGAATTGAACTAGAATTGAACTAGAATTGAACTAGAATTGAACTAGAACTGAACTAGAACTGAACTAGAATTGAACTAGAACTGAACTAGAACTGAACTAGAACTGAACTAGAACTGAACTAGAACTGAACTAGAACTGAACTAGGACTGAACTAGAACTGAACTAGAACTGAACTAGAACTGAACTAGAACTGAACTAGAACTGAACTAGAACTGAACTAGAACTGAACTAGAACTGAACTAGAACTGAACTAGAACTGAACTAGAACTGAACTAGAACTGAACTAGAACTGAACTAGAACTGAACTAGAACTGAACTAGAACTGAACTAGAACTGAACTAGAACTGAACTAGAACTGAACTAGAACTGAACTAGAACTGAACAAGAACTGAACTAGAACTAAAAACAATTTAAGCTGCAATATCATTGCATTCCAGAATACATTTATGGAAACTCATGGCTAAGGTTACATATTTGTTTTAATTAAATGTTAAAAATTCCGTGTATTCAAAAATTTAAATTTCTAGTTTTCTGCGTACAATATTCAATATATGTATGTGCATTTTATTTTATAATAAATGTCCATTCACTCTTCCAAATGCCTGTCATTAAACTGTGTTAGTGTGTTGATAACTACAACTGTGAGTATTAGATCTGTCCTTTGTAAAGATGTCTACTTTTATATCGATTTAGTAAACTGCTACTACGATAGTATTTTATTATGATTAAAAGTGTTATGTTGATTTTGACGAATTCGATTATTTATTAAGAGCAGATCTAATGTAAAAATATTTTAATAATTAACAAATAGTTGAAATTTTTTGCCAAAATTTAATTATATTTCAGTTTGTAGTTAACTGCATTGTACATATTTTTAGTTTAATTTCGCGTTTTATAGATTGTGTTTTATACTTATATTGTGTCTAAAACATTCCTAAAAAATTACTGATGTGATAGTGTTCAATGTAAAAAAAAAAAACAAATAAATGTGAAAATATTTAATACTTTAAAAGTTTGTTTAAAATAATCCTTTTTGTGAACAACTGGGAAGTAGTTAAACCAATTTTTAACTATAGACTTTATCCTTTAAACTCTTTTTATTTCGAATAGTTTTAACACTTTACAAATTGTAACTGCATATGTATTGAATACTTAATAGTTTTTTTTATTTTTGCGGTAAATAGTATATAGTCTATTTCATGATAGTTTTGTATTTAATTTTTTTTTTTTAAATATGCCACCAATTAAGCTTCTTGTATTGCATTTAAATATTTCACATTCGTTCAAGAGAATGAATCCTTTGTACTATAATATTTTGTTAATAAAATAAATTTAATGGTTTCTTAATTAAAAACGCTGCCAATAAAAGTCGAAAAAAAACCCACAAACAAACTGTAGCAGTTCAAGTGTTCAAGCAGTTGTATTCAAAAAATATTCATACGCAAAAGACTTGAGCTCATGTGTTTTAAACAGTTATGGGCAGTTTTTACGAGTGCATATGTTTACATAAAGTTACTGCACTGGGTTTGGTTGCTCTTGCGAAGTCATGTGGTCATAGTTCGAATTGTTTGTTAAAGACTCACAGTTTTTATAAATTTCAAGAAATTTACTAGTTTTTTATAACTTCTCACTTAAGTAAATATCAATTTTATTTAAATTGCCCTTTATTGATTTCATTTGCACATCATTTAAATTAAGGATATGAATGTGAAAAATACAATTACAAACATTAAAACAAGTAAAAATTTATAGTAGGGCATGGCTGACCTTAGGATACCCTATGTTAAAAATGATAAGCTGATTTAACTTCATGTTCAGCTAAATTCAGAAATATTTTAAACACTTTAATAAAAAAAAGTATTTTCTAAAACAGAAGTTATATATGGACAGGGAGTTAATTTGATCTTGTCCTTTATTTGGTAGAGGAAATTAAGTCTAGAATAAAGTTATTTATGCAGAATATTACCATAAATGAATTTTGACCATTAAGCCTGAAGGGGATAGGGTTAAATGAGGATGAATGAGGCACAATCATTATAAAAATCAGCTGTATCATAAAAACTTATCTGAAAACATTTAACATATTTATGAGCTCTATGGCCCCATTATCAGGGAATAATAGAGAAAAACCAATAGAAAACTACCGAAATTGATAAAATAGATAGATAGATAGATAGATAGATAGATAGATAGATAGATAGATAGATAGATAGATAGATAGATAGATAGATAGATAGATAGATAGATAGATAGATAGAT
>NC_060954.1:48264415-48287467 GCF_022045245.1 Lucilia cuprina
AACTTACTAACTTACTAACTTACTAACTTACTAACTTACTAACTTACTAACTTACTAACTTACTAACTTACTAACTTACTAACTTACTAACATACTAACTTACTAACCCACTAACTTACTAACTTATTAACTTACTAACTTACTATCTTACTAACTAATTAACTAACTAACTAACTAACTAACTAACTTACTAACTAAGAAACTAACTAACTAACTAACTAACTAACTAACTTACTAACTAACTAACTTACTAACTAACTAACTAACTAACTAACTAACTAACTTACTAACTAAATAACTAACTATATAAGTAACTAACTAACTAAACAACTAATTAACTAACTAAATAACTAATTAACTAACTAAAAACATAACTAACTAACTAACTAAGAAACTAACTAACCAACTAACTAACTAACTAATCCTAAGCAATCCTAAGTTGTTTGGCCTTAGAATTCTCTGGCCCCCTCTTTGGTAGATCTGTGGATACAACGCAGGGCAAATTTCTTTGCAATCGAACACTGATAATAATCCAAACCTAATATAAACAAAAGTGTCATACATTGTACAAAATGTTTCGTAATATATATGAAATAGGCGACTGTAATTTAGAAATTTTTTTAACAAAATATTTTTATAATGAAAATTGTGAAATTTATGGAATATGGTAAAAAATGTTTATTTACATTATTATAATTTTTAAAAGATTTAAAATTATCATTCACACGAATTTTCATGTTATGAAAGTAATTTGTAAATTATTTAATATTTTTACTTAAGTTTTATATTTATTTAATTATAATGTTATAAATATTTATAATGTTTTATTTGTTTAAAATTTATAAAAATTTAAGACACGAAATATTTCGCATTATGATGGAAATATTCATAAATATTAAGAAAACAAAGTTCTTTATTCAAGATTTTTAAAGTTTAATCAAGAGTGAGTTGGGGGATCTAATTAGAGTCTTAAGTGATCTCGATAATATAACAAAATCCAGTCAGAAATCCCTTGCTTACTTAGTTACATACTTATAGTAACTAAGTAAGCATACTATATCAACTCTTTCAACAATTTCATTAAAAAACATAACACAACATGTTCGATAACAGACAAGTATGATCTGCAAATCATTTATATGTTTATTATTGTTTTCAAAATTTTAACTTGTTTTATTTACTCTCCACACAAATACCCACATAATAACCTCGGCAACATGTTTAGCAACATATCACTAGCAACAATTGTTTCGTCAACATAAACATTATTATTAGAAACATGTTTATGGTGGTGGTTTTATGTTGGGCTTGCAGACAAACATTTAGTTTCATTGAGCTCTTCGCGCGGTTAAGACGTGTCGTAACGGAATATATAAAAACGTAAACGTTTAATTGATGGTTTAATTAGAAAAAAAACACATAATAATAACCGGTATTTCTATATATATATATAATAAATAAAACTTGTTGTTGTGTTTACTTTTGGCCATAAATTATTATATTGTTAGTGTTGGTATAAAGTTGTTAAAGAAATATAACACAACAAAAAAAAAAGGAATATAAACAACATAAAGTAATAAAAAAAATAAACATAAAAAAGAGGAATTAAGGAATTGTAATAAAGTTTTATGTATGTATACATACATATGTACATGTATAAGTGTTTCTATGTGTGTGAGTTATATACTCAAATCTATGGGTGATGTTTTTAATACAGTCTGTCTTTTGGATTTTCTATGTTGCAATAAGTTTAGCAGACGTACAGACAGACAAACAAAAATATGTACTTGTATAAACGGCGTCAGACCAGAGTGGCAAATTCAGTTACCGGTTTTTTCTGCTTTTTTTATTTTGGCCACACTTAACAAACAACATTTTCTTTGACAACAGAAAGTTGTTGTATTTGTTGGTTTTGTTTTTGTTTGATTTGTGTTCAAATAATTAGGTGTTCGTGTGAATGGAAACAATTGACTTTAAACCAAAAATTGTTGAAAACCGATGAGTTCCATTATAGTGATATATTAGATATCTTTGCTTTGGAATTCTTAAGCTCCTAGATCGGGAGAGAATTTGTCAATTAATGGAATTGTAGTTTGTCAGCCAAACACTTTCTATAAATAGCGGACCTAAGTGGACTTGGTATAAATGAAATAATTATAGGTTTCATTGATCAATTTCTGAAACTTAAATTTCCGGGAAATCGAGTCAAGGGAATCCAAAACTAAATTCCCAGATATCATTTCATAAAGAATAAAATCTTCAGTACCAGTTGTGGACTAGAAAATACTGGGTTCTAAAATTAATTTTTCGATCGAAGTTGGCTTTTGAGCCCATTCTCAATTTAAAGTTGGGTCTCAACTTTAAATTGGTTGGTATTGAGTTCATGGACACATGTATGAATTCTTCGATGTATGAATTCTTCGATCTATGAATTCTTCGATCTATGAATTCTTCGATTGAATGATATTGAGTCCATGCACACATGTATGAACGAATCTCGGAAACGAAATCATACAATCAAAATGACATGGAATCAATCCTCAATGAAGGTTCATATAAGATTTAAACTGTTTGATCTAAAACGGCACCCGCGAGAACAATAGTTTCTCTAAAAGTTCAATATCAATAAAGCTTTCTCCACGGTCTTTGATAAGAGTTTTCGGATGGACATTATCCGTCACTGGAATTCCAGATCCTTAAGCCAAAAACTTCCTTCAAACATCGGCTCACAATCGACTTGGTATTAATAAAACAATAATAGCTTTCATTGAGCAACTTGGGGGACTTACAAGCTTCAGTTTACATTTCCTAGAATTCGAAATTCGAGATGTTGCCTTCAACTCTGCAATGGGTATAAATATCAACGGCTTATGGTGTAGAACTTCAAACGAACATGTTTCGGTACTCAATAGTCTTGAGGATTTACCACATTTGAACCTTTCGCTTAATCGATAATAGGTTACATTGAGCAACTTAGGGGACTTACAAGCTTTAGTTCACAATTCTTAGAATTCGAAATTCGAGAAGTTGCCTTCAACTCTGCAATGCGACTTAAAATCAATAATAGTTTGAGCAACTTGGGAGACTTACAAACTGTGAGCTAACATTTCCTAGAATTCGGAATTCGACATGTTGCCTTCAACTCTGCAATGGGACTAATTGTCAAGGCTTATGGTATAGAACCTTAAACGAACATGTCTTTATACTCAATATTCTTGAGGATTTCCCACTTTTGCTGAATCAAAATCACACGTTTCAAATGAAATGGAATCAGTCTTTATTGGTGGCTTATGTAGGCACTGCTGGTTCTAAAACGCAACAAAGTTCCATATAAACGTAGCGGTCTTCATACTGTACAACACAGTCGAAGGCTTTTCTAAAGCCTTCGAAAGACGCTTGATCTGATTCTTTTATCAGAATTGCTTCTTCATATATCTGAAAATATAACCGACTTTATATCTTTACTTTAAAGTCGCCTTTCTGGGACTTTCTGATGATCTAACAAAATTTGTTATGTCATACAGGATTGAACTGCACTGAAAACGAACTTTTCTAAAGCCTTGAAATAAGCTCGAAGTATAAAGAAGATATAACCGATTTCTTAAAGTCGACTGATGGGTCGTTCTGATGATCTAACAAAATCTAAAAAATCTCGAAGTATGCAGAAGATATAACCGACTTTATATCTTTACTTTAAAGTCGACTGATGGGACTGATGATAGAACCAAATTTGTTATGTCATGCAGGATTGAACTGCACTGAAATCTGACTTTTCTAAAGCCTTGAAAGACGTTTGATCTGATCCTGTTATCAGAATTGCTTCTTCATATATCTGCAAGTATAGAGATGATAAAGACTTTATATATTTACTTTACTTTAACGTCGACTGATGGGACGAACAAAATTTGTTATGTCATGTATGATTGAACTGCACTGAATCCAAATTTGGCATCAGAACTTCATCTTTACATATCTTGAAGTCATAAGGAAGTTATAGCAGAGATTAATCTCTTTATTTAAAGTGGACTGATTGGTTTTTCAGGTGACCATATAAAATGAGTTATCTGCAGTTTTGAACTGAAGTTCATTTTCACATATCTCGAAATATAAGAATGTTATAAGTGAGTTATCTGCAGGACTCTGCAAACAAAATTTCTTTTTTGCATATCTCTATGTAGAAGATCGAAGGTATAACAGCGGTTGCATTAAATAAAGGGTCTACTCTCTAAACGATTGCTATGTTTTCATGAAAACCTGCTTTGTAGAAGGAGTTCTAATGCTGGATACGTTTTGAACGCAATGCATTCTTTAGAATAGAATAGTTTTTTTCTTAGGGTTGCAAATTTCTTGTCCTGTATTATTAGCCATACTCGGAGAACAAGTAGGCCTTATTTGTTAACGAGTTAACAAAGTTCATATTCCAATCTATAACGAGGAGTTCGCCTAATATGGTTCTGGAATATCTTGAACATTCTCTTTTCACCACGTTGAAGTTTCTATTACTTTCTCTAAATGATTTTTTCTTAAAATGTAAAGTTAGTTAGTTAGCTAGTTTGAAAGTAGGATGTATACATATCAAATCCGAAAAAATAAACCTAGGCCTCTATCGGGCCTATTGTGTGCTATTTTATAAAGAAATTTTAAATTCTTCAGAAACTGCAACTATTTTGCTGCCCCCATGTATAACAGCTAACATGTGTACACAACTTCATTGTAAACATTATGAGAGAAATAATACAATATCTGTTGTCTCGGCCCCGACACTAAAGGGGGTCGGTGCTGTGAAACTCTTTTCACTTAAAACTTTAAAGCATTTTAGTCGCACAATAGTCGCTTGTTGTATAGTTAATGAAGAAAAGTTGTTGTCTTACAAACTAGTGACAAGTCAGTAGCTTAGCTTACAAGTCCTGCTGACATTTCATCGCTTAGCGAACCTTGTTATTTCTAAATTTATTTTTTAGCCAATTTAGTTTACCACAGAAAAAAAAAACTACTTTAACTTCAAATTTTGTGTGAGGCAATCAAAAGAAAAAAGCCTGTTGGCTGCTGGTGGATTTTGTGGGCTTCTTGCTGTACATAATGTTGAAATTTTTTTTTTGAAACCACATTTGGCTTTAAGTAAAGTATACAACAAGACTTGCTTGAAGTTAATAGAAGTTGCAACCAGTTTTTCTGCAAATTTTCTTTAAATACATAAAGCTTAAATGTTAAATGTTAATACTGCGGCTGCCACAAACTGCAGCAACTATGTATTTAGAATTCAACTATTCCAAAAAAAAACCTAACAAGATTATCTTGATTTTTTTTTATTTCTATAACTTCTGTCATTTTATAGCCTTTACAGTTTATGGTTTTAAAAAAGATTTCCAGTTAACTGCCATTAAATAGAAACAAATACAAAAAGAAAAAAATAAATATAAAGTTTGTGAAAGGAAATTGTGCTGAAAAATTAAATTATTAACAAGAAAATTATAAAATATACTCTGAAAATCTAAAGTGAAAATAAAGCTAAAAGTGTTGAAAAAATTTAAAAAAATTTAAAAAAAATTTTTTACCTTTAAAGTTCTACTTATACAAACTAAAAGTGTTCATTTGTTCAAAAAAAAAGCTTAAAAGGAAAAAATATATATTTAAATTTCTGCCCTTAACAATGCAAATAAAACAGGATAAATTATAATTGCTCCGGCTTTAAATAAATACCAATATGCAAAAGCAAAAAAATCTTTTATATGAAAATGTTAAATTTAATGAAAATCTGATCAAATTATTATGCATAAGTTATGTGTATATTTGCATATAGAAAAGTTTATATAAAAAATAATTAAAAAAAATATATATAAATTTATAATAAATACTTATTGCTGTTCAAAAAAAAGGAAATAAAATACAACAAACAATACTCTTTTTAAGGATTAGCCGCATTAAATCAATGTTGTGGTAAGTTTTAAATATATATTTTTTTTTGTACCCTACATCACTTAAGTGGGGAGTTTATATTGGGTTTGTGCTGATGTTTATAACGCACAATAGTATTGATCCTATACCCATTCTAAAGTATATAAAGTATATATATGTCCGTCCATCTGCACGTCCGTTCGTCCGTTCGTCCGTCCATCTCTCTGTCCGTCCGTCCATGCGAAACCTTGTAATCAAACTAAAGATCGCAATTTTAAAGATAATTCAATAAAATTTTGATACATATTCTTCAATTGTCCTAGGAACGAAGTCTATTGAAAATGTTTAAGATCGGTCTATTATTTCTTCTAGCGCCCATACAACTGAACCCCCGAATATGGCTTGTAAACCTTGTAATCAAACTCAGAATCATTTTCTGAGTCACTTTAACTATGTCCGTCCATCTGCACGTCCGTTCGTCCGTCCATCTGTCTGTCCGTCCGTCCATCTGTCTGTCCGTCCGTCCATGCAGAACCTTGTAATCAAACTACAGGTCGCAATTTTAAAGATAATTCAATGAAATTTTGATACACATTCTTCTATTATCCCAGGGACGAAGCCTATTCAAAATGGTTAAGATCGGTCCATTATTTCATTTAGCCCCCATACAACTGAACCCCCGAATAGGGCTTATTACACACGTAATCAAACTTCAGGTCGCAATTTCAGAGTTAATTCAATGAAATTTGCACATGATCTTTTATAATACCATAGACAAAACCTATCATGTTTAATATACTCGCATCTCAACCAAAAGCTGTAAAATCAAGTCCTATACTAGCCTTGATGACCCTCATGAACTTTATAATTATAAGGCCTAATTTAACCCTAGCTCCTATAGAAAGTCCTCTACAAAATTTATCACCTGATATCGTCCAAATTTCCTTCTGACAGTTGGTTAGTATGTTAAGACAAGTAGGCATCATATTTATTCTAATCCAATTTGCACATTCCGTTATTGCTGGGACTTCTGTCTGAAGGCCTGTGTTATGATTAGGTAAACGTTAATATATTTATGTTTATGGGGTTTTCAATAAAGACCCCCAGGGGCACTTTGTTTCTTAATTTAGAGAATTCGTATAGAAACGAATGGTATTTGATCTAATGTTAAATTCAATCAAGATTCTCTCTAGCATCAACATATCAAAGTTCCCTAGTTTGGTATGCGATCAGGCACATCAATATAGGCCCCCAGGGGCACTTTATCGAACATTATAGAGCTATCCGTGTAGGAACGGATGTTATTTGATGTAATGTTCAACTCAACTAGGATTCTCTCTCAGATCAGTATTTCAAAGTACCCTAGTCTCGTAGGCAATCGGGCACATCTAACCTAATATTACCTTCAATGAGAGAAATATTTTGCAACGTTTACGTAGAAGTTCTTTAAAGAAGTTCAACAGTTCGTTGAAGCTTAGAAATGGACATCGAGCAATATTAATACATATATAAGATTATGACTGTTAGGCTCTATAATTACAACTTATAAGTTAACAAAGATAACCTTAAGAGGACCGTCAAATATGCTACATGAAGTTGTCCCTATAACTTCCTGGTTTATACACAAATATATCGCAAGATCACATATACAAAACCAATGCTTCATGGTTTATTTGTTAACCTTGGAAAACTTAATAAAGGATTCATAAAAGAATGGAAATCAATCCTAAACTGTTATCTTTGGGACCATTTGGAGCCAAGTGAGTTGGTCATTATCCGACTGCCTCAATAACCTAACCTTTTATCTGTGTCACAACAGGACTATACGGAAAGTAACAACAATGGAGGCAAGTATTTACAAATAACCACTTAAATAAGTGCTTACATATAAAGAAGTAAGAATGTATAGTCAGACATGACCAACCATATGTTACCCCACACCAGTGATTATAATAATCTGTTGCGTGCGTAAAGGTTTACATAGACACATAGACCGAGATACAGACAGAAAGATAGAGAGAAAGGCAGACAGACAGACAGACAGACAGACAGACAGACAGACAGACAGACAACCAGACAGATGAACGGATATAGCTTAACAGACTCAAAAAGTGTTTCTGAGCCGATTTAAGGTGTGTAAAATCAATACTTTTGAGTGTTAAAAACATCAGCACAAACGCATAATACCCTTCCTTCTACTTTGGTGTAGGGTATAAAAATGCAAAAGCATAAACATAATCTTACAAATCACTTGATAAGAGTTAATAAATTTAAACAAAATTTTGCTAAAAATAGTTATTTCCACTAAAATTTGTCTTTTGTAAACATAATAAACAAAGAACAGGTTTTTTTTTCGCAACAAATCTATTAAATTGTAAAAAAAATATAAGAATAAAATAAAACAGACCAAAAACTACTAAAGATTAAAAAAAAAACATCATTATTATGATAAAAAGCAAAAGATCAAAAGATTATTGATCTTTTGAGATTAAATTCTTAACACAAAATCAATTTTATAAAATTTTAAACATCTTGATATATTTAGTGTGAATCAAACGCATATATTTGCATATATTAAATATTACAGCATATTTTTGTATTTAAATAACGAAAACTAACAAATAAAAGTGAATTTTCTTTTAAAAATTTCTTAAATTTAAAGAAATTATTATAAATATTTTTTGCATGTTTAAGAAACGATTTATGTTTTAACTTAATACAAACCAAAATTTATTTTTCTTATTGTAATTTCTATATTCTTTACCTTTATTGTGTTTCTATTTTACATAAAGTTTTATGTTGTAATTTTATAGTCTAGTTTTTATCTTATTCCCTGTTACTACATTTTAATTTAAATGTTGAAACTATAGTAGACATGAGTTTAAAAATAAATGAGTATATATTTGACAAAGTTAGTTTTAATATACCCTTTTTCTAGAATAATAACATTGAAAAAGTATAGTCTTAACAACAAATTATTCTATAGTCTTGACTATAGATCATTCTATAGTCTTGATTATAGATCATTTTATAGTCTTGACTATAGATCGTTCTTTAGTCTTGACTATAGATTAGTCTATAGTCTTGAATATAGATTATTCTATAGTCTAGACTATAGATTATTCTATAGTCTTGACTATAGATTATTCTATGGTGTTGACTATAGATTAATCTATAGTCTTGAATATAGATAATTCTGTGGTCTTGACTATAGATAATTCTATAGTCGTGACTATAGATTTTTCTATAGTCTTGACTATAGATTATTCTATAGTCTTTACTATAGATTATTCTATAGTCTTGACTATAGATTATTCTATAGTCTTGACTATAGATCATTCTATAGTCTTGACTATAGATCATTCTATAGTCTTGTCTATAGATCATTCTATAGTCTTGACTAAAGATCATTCTGTTGTCTTGACTATAGATTTTTCTATAGTCTTGACTATAAATCATTCTATAGTCTTGACTAGAGATCATTCTATAGTCTTGACTATAGATCATTCTATATTCTTGACTAAAGATTATTCTATAGTCTTGACTATAGATCATTCTATAGTCTTGACTATAGATAATTCTATAGTCTTGACTATAGATAATTCTATAGTCTTGACTATAGATAATTCTATAGCCTTGACTATAGATAATTCTATAGTTTTGACTATAGATAATTCTGTAGTCTTGACTATAGATCATTCTATAGTCTTAACTATAGATCATTCTATAGTCTTGACTATAGATCATTCTATAGCCTTGACTATAGATCATTCTATAGTCTTGACTATAGATCATTCTATAGTCTTGACTATAGGTCATTCTATAGTCTTGACTATAGATCATTCTATAGTCTTGACTATAGATCATTCTTGACTATAGATCATTCTTTAGTCTTGATTATAGATCATTCTATAGTCTTGACTATAGATCATTCTGTAGTCTTGACTGTAGATCATTCTATAGTCTTGACTATAGATAATTCTTTTAGTCTCGACTGTAGACCCTTTTATTCTATTCTACAGTCATTCTACAGTCTTGACTATAGACCATGCATTAGACATAGCATTATCTAAATATCCTTCTAAACTGTGAAGTTTTTTAAAAAGGCAAAACATATTTTCCAATGTATTACAAAAGAAGTGATAAACTTAATATACCTGTCATCTAAATACTGAAGAAGAAATATAAAGCTATCTTTATCTTTAACTTTTTTTAATAACTTTTTCTCTTTTCTTTAGAGACAAAGAGTCAAGAGTACTAGATTGCCATGATTATAATATTATAGCCTGAAGTAGCTATAACCGGTATTACTCATTTCCATACATTCTTACTTACATAAATAAGTTAACATTGTATTTGCCAGCAAAAACAAAAGTCAAATTATAGTCTAGTACTTAAACTATTGTTGCTTTTTACCTTCAATAATTATAACACGTGGCAACAAAGATTCTGTGATTTCTTTAAGAAGGAAACGTAGGACTGAAGTAAAAAATAAAAGTAAAATAATTCAAATTTTAAGTTAAAATACAGGGTGCAAAATTTGAATTCAAATTAATAGATTTTTTACACATAAATAACACGTACAATCTTTTATGGAATTCCAACATCATTTTCGAAAAAAAAACGTTTTGTTACCCGGTGTAGTGTCTTTGAAAAGAGTATATGTATAGTATGAAAATGAAAACATTATTAAAACTGAAATGCTTGGCAATTGCTTTATTATTCATATTGTACAATTTAGTTGTAAATGTAAATTAAGCTGAAGACAATTTTTTATGGAAAAAAATATATATACATAAAAGTATAATTTAATTATAGAACTAACTCAAAATATAAATTACAACTGAAAGAAAATGTTTATAACAAGTTATCTGGTAAAATGTTTATTATAAATTAAACAGACATCACGTTATATGCTCAAAAATATATGGTGAGAAAATTATTCAATCGTTTTTGTTTTAAGAAATATGAATTCTATGAAAAAAATATATGAAATGGTACAATTATTATTAGAGAAAATGAAAAGTTTAAAAACTGTTAAATTATTTAGATCAATCCGCTATACTACACAATAGTCTTTACTCTAGATCAGTCATAATCAGTCTATAGTGTTCTCTTCATATCAGTCCAAAGTTTTTACTTTTGTCTACAAAATAAACTTGACAAAACATCATACAGTCTTTGCTATATTTCAATTAACATGTTATATCAAAAATCAATCTATAGTATCGACTATAAATTTATCTTTAGTCCTGACTGTAGAACAGACGGCAATCTATACTATAGGTCAGTCTATAGTCTTGACTATAGATCAGTCTATAGTCTTGACTATAGATCAGTCTACGATCTTGACTATAGATCAGTCTATAGTCTTAACTATAGATCAGTCTATAGTCTTGACTATAGCTCAATCTATATTGTTGACTATAGATCAGCCTATGGCCTTGACCATACACCATTCTATAAACTTGACTATAGATAAGTTTATTTTCTTGACTACAGATCAGTCTATTGTCTTTACTATAGATTAGTCTATTGTCTTGACTGTAGATCAGTCTCTAGTCTTGACTATAGATCAATCTATAGTCTTGACTATAGATCAGTCTACTGACTTTAGATTAGTCTATAGTTTTGACTACAGATCAGTCTATAGTCTTGACAATAGATCCGTCTATAGTCTTGACTACAGATCAGTCTACTGTCTTCACTATAGATCTGTCTATAGTCTTTTACATAGGTTATTCTATAGTTTTTATTATAGACCAGTCTATAGTTTTGACTATAGATTAGTCTATAGTTTTGACTATAGATTAGTCTATAGTTTTGACTATAGATCAGTCTATAGTCTTGAGTATAGATCAGTCTATAGTCTTGACTATTGATCAGTCTATAGTCTTGACTATAGATCAATCTATAGTCTTGACTATAGATCAGTCTATAGTTGACTATAGATCAGCCTATAGTCTTGACTATAGATCAGCCTATAGTCTTGACTATAGATCAACCAATAGTCTTGACTATAGATCAGCCTATAGTTTTGACTGTATATCAACCTATAGTCTTGACTACAGCTCAACCTATAGTCTTGACTATAGATCAGTCTATAGTCTTGACTATAGATCAGTCTACAGCCTTGACTATAGATTAGTCTAAAGCCTTAACTATTGATCAGCCTATAGTCAAAGATCAGTCTATAGTTTTGGCTATAGATTAGTCTATAGTCTTGACTATAGATCAGTCTAAAGTCTTGACTATAGATCAGTCTAAAGTCTTGACTATAGATCAGTCTATAGTCTTGACTATAGATCAGTCTACAGCCTTGACTATAGATTAGTCTAAAGCCTTAACTATTGATCAGCCTATAGACAAAGATCAGTTTATAGTTTTGGCTATAGATTAGTCTATAGTCTTGACTATAGATCAGTCTAAAGTCTTGACTATAGATCAGTCTAAAGTCTTGACTATAGATTACTCTAAAGCCTTAACTATTGATCAGCCTATAGTCAAAGATCAGTCTATAGTTTTGGCTATAGATTAGTCTATAGTCTTGACTATAGATCAGTCTAAAGTCCTGACTATAGATCAGTCTGTAGTCTATAGTCAGTCTATAGTCTTGTATATAGTCTAAAGTCTTGTTTATTGATCAGCCTATAGTCTTGACTATAGATCAGTCTATATATTTGACTAAATATCAGTCTATAGTCTTGACTGCACTCTTATTCTACAGATTAGTCAATAGTTTTCTTTTAATCAATATAGGGTACATATCTTAAATATTCTTTAGTTTCTTCATTCATTTTAAATTACAATCTAGAAATTTACATTTTATATTTTCTTTTCTGATTGTACTTTGAGTTTGTATTACCTGTCTGCTAAAAAGATAAAACAAATCTTTAAATATGTAAAAAGAAAAAAAAAAAAGAAATCATAAATCATATAGATTTATACAGAGTATTCTCTATATTTATACATACTGACGTATTTTATTGTTAATCGTCCCTGGTCTGGTTTTATACAGATGATTACAATTTTCATATAATAAATTAAACAACAAAAATAATACTTGATTATTTTAAATAATTTTTCATAGAACTTAAAAAATAATACACATGGGAGACTGAAAAAAAATGTATAAAAATACAAGAAAACAAAATTGTAATAATTGCATAAATATTTAATAGATCTCTATACGTACGGCTGGAAATAAGGTAAAAATAATCGAATTGGAAACAAAAATATGAAAGAGATAATGACACCTGTACAACAGCAGCAATGCAACACAGCACGGTATAGATACATTTGTATCTAAACATGACATGCGCAAGTGCAACTGTTGCTATAGTTGGGAGCAGAACACACATGGAGAAATAAATAAGTACAAAACAAACACATGCCATTGAGTAAACATAAGACACGTAGATAAATAGAAACAACAAATAACGATTAAATAAATGTACGTTGTTGCAGCTGCAGTATGCACGCATACATATAAGTATCAATATATGTACAAAGGATATATTTATTGCAGGTACATATATACTTCATGCCATATACATACATACTTGTGTTGTATGTTGTATATTTATGACCACCTGACCAGTCGTGTAAATAAGTATCAAATGTTAAACAAAATCAAAATTAAAGAAAAACAAACCAAACACAAGAAATTGTTATTGTCTCCCATGAAACTGGTTTAACAGGATTTTTTTAATGAAAACACAATTTATTTTCTTTTCTTTCTTTTTTCTTGCAACTGCAGCAACAACTATGCAACATTGTTACGAAAAAGTAATAAACAATAAGAAATTGTATAGATATAAAGTAGCAAAAGAAGTAAATGAAGAAGTGTGGCAGTAAAAATGTAGTAAAGTCGTGATGTCTTAAAATTGAGTTAAGACTTCTTCGGGTAATTTTGTGTTTTTTTTTTTTGTTACACCGCATTTGAAAGGGATGAAAAAACATTAATTGGATTTGGAATTTATAGTCAGACATGGTCGACTATCGCAATCGCTTATCGGATAATTTAAGTTTGCAAAGAAAGCTGTATATAGATCTGTAATCTGATTTATGAACTGTTTTTTAGTCAAGATTATAAACTAATCGATAACCAAGATTTTTATTCATTTATAGTAAAGACTAAAGATTGATCTATAGCGAAGATAATAGACTGATCTATAGCCAAGACAACAGATTTATAAATTATAGATTGACCCTAGATCAGTCTATAATTTTAAATATAGATCAGTCTATAGTCTTGGCTATAGATCAGTATATAGTCTTGGCTATAGATCAGTCTATAGTCTGTTGACTATAGATCAGTCTATAGTCTTTACTATATATCAGTCTATAGTCTTGACTATAGATCAGTCTATAGTCTTGATTATAGATCAGTCTTGAATATAGATATAGATCTATAGTCTTGACTATAGATCAGTTTATAGTGCTGACTATAGATAAGTTTATAGTGTTGACTATAGATCAATCTATATTCTTGAATATATATCATCTATAGTATTTACTATAGATCAGTCTATAGCCTTGACTATATATCTATAGTCTTGACTATAGTTAATCTATAGTCTTGACTATAATCAATCCATAGTCTTGATTATAGATCAGTCTATAGTTTTGACTATAGAGCAGTCTTTAGTCTTGACTATAGAGTAGTCTATAGTCTTGACTATAGAGCAGCCTATAGTCTTGACTATAGAGCAGTCTATAGTCTTGACTATAGAGCAGTCTATAGTCTTGACTATAGAGCAGTCCATAGTCTTGACTATAGAGCAGTCTATAGTCTTGACTATAGAGCAGTCTATAGTCTTGACTATAGAGCAGTCTATAGTCTTGACTATAGAGCAGTCTATAGTCTTGACTATAGAGCAGTCTATAGTCTTGACTATAGAGCAGTCTATAGTCTTGACTATAGAGCAGTCTATAGTCTTGACTATAGAGCAGTCTATAGTCTTGACCATAGAGCAGTCTATAGTCTTGACCATAGAGCAGTATATAGTCTTGACTATAGAGCAGTCTATAGTCTTGACTATAGAGCAGTCTATAGTTTTGAATTTAGAACAGTGTATAGTCTTGACTAGAGAGCAGTCTATAGTCTTGACTAGAGAGCAGTCTATAGTATTGACTAGAGAGCAGGCTATAGTCTAGACTATAGAGCAGTCTATAGTATTGACTATAGATCAGTATATAGCCTTGACTATAGATTAGTCTATAGTTTTGACTATAGATTAGTATATAGAACATTTTATAGTATTGACTATAGATCAGTCTATAGTCTTGATTATAGATCAGTCTTTAGTCTTGATTATAGATCAGTCTTGAATATAGATATAGATCTATAGTCTTGACCATAGATCAGTCTATAGTCTAGACTATAGATCAGTCTATAGTCTTGACTATAGATCAGTCTATAGTCTTGACTATAGATCAGTCTATAGTCTTGACTATAGATCAGTCTATAGTCTTGACTATAGATCAGTCTATAGTCTTGACTATAGATCAGTCTTTAGTCTTGATTATATATCAGGCTATAGTCTTTTTGTACAACATACAATTTTGGGTTTTATTTTTTGATATATTTTTTTGTCAAATCCTACTCTTTATTGTGTTTTCTTTGCCCTATTGGAGTCCCTACAGCCGAATATATTTCTATTGTTATTGGTTTTTCTTAGTAATTTTATTTGAATTCTTTGTTGTCACACTAGTATTCTAAACAAAAAGAAAAAATAAATTACAACCGGATTTTTTGATACTCTTTTTTGTTTTTGTTTATTTGTTAATACAAATATTTTTGCACATACCAACAAACTCGTCATGATTACGGCCCGGCTCTAAGTTTGTGTGTTAAAATTGTGTATTGGTTGTGGGATTAGCCCACAATACTCATACAAGTGTTTGTATAGTTTTTGTATTTCTGTGTGTGTGTTGAATTGTATACAGATAACAAGTAGTATTGTGTATATCTAGCTATTTACTTTAAGATCCCCCCACCCCCCTGCAAACCCATCATTCGACCAATATGTGAGGTTTCAAATGTAAACTAACCTAAGTCAATGATCGTTGTTTTGTTGATTTTGGTTATTTTACTATAGAGTATTGTTGTGGATTTTGTATTCATGCCACTGGACATTGGAACATTGTTGTGAGGGCATACATATGTTGGTTAAGAACGAACATATTTGTCTATAATAGTGAGGAGTACGTGTTTATGGATTTTTGTTGTTGTCATTCTTAATGATTACGTTGGTTTAGACAATAGCATGACGATTCTACTTTTATTGTGTATTTTTGTGCGTTGAATTTAAAAAAGAGTTTTTTTTTGGATTTTTTTAAGTTTTAAATTAAAAAATAAATATTATAAAATTTTTAGCATAAGTAAGAGTGTTAAATGAAATTATTTTAAAAGTCATCAACCTTAGAAAACTACATATGTATTTTGTTGCATTTACATTTTGCTTTTAACCGCATTTATTTTAGATTATTTCAAATTTTATTTAAATCACTTTATTATATTTGTTAATTTAATATAAATAATTAATTTAAGTAATTTAAATTCAAATTATTTTTATTTTTTTGCAGGTTTAAAAGTATATAATATTCATCATAAATTACCAAAAGCTCATTATCAGGATTTATAATAATTAAAAATAAAATCAACTGGTAAGTTTATTAGTTTTTAGACAATAAAATATTTTATAAAAATATTTAAACAAATTTTACATTTAAAGTAAGAATAAATCGTAAAAAATTTATATATAAAAATAAAATTAAAAAGAGTCAAAAGCATTTTATGTTCAAAATTCTAGACTGATCTAAAGTACATTATTCTATAAATATCATAATACTGATCTATAGTTAATGACCACAGACTTATCTATAGTAATTCAAATAGTCTGATTTATAGCCAAATCTATAGTCAGGACAATTATTTGATCTATGGTCTATAATCGCGACTGATATGCATTGGATACTATAAACTGATAAATTGTGAAGAGTAAGATTTCAATGATACACAGATGTATAGTCAAGAGTATATAGTAATCTATAGTGACTGAGATATAGTCACGACTAAAGACTGATCTGCAGTCATAGCTATAGACTGATCTATACTCAAGACTACAAAGTATAGTAGAAACTATATAATCTTCTCTAGTCCAGATTAAATCTATATTCAAGACACCGACCTTTTTACTAGCTTATAAACTGGAATAAGTTAAGCCTATAGACTAATTTATAGTCAATACTTAAGACTGATTAATAGTCAACACTCAATAGTTAAGACTATAGACTGATCTCTAGTCAAGACTATAGTCTGGTCTATAGTCTTGCCTATAGTAAAGACTATATACTGATCTATTGTCAAGGCTATAGATTGATCTACAGTCCAGACCAAAAATGATCTATATCTATTGATCCGATTTATAATCAACACTAAAAACTGGTATAAAGTCAAGCCTATAGAAAGACCAATAGTCCAGACTACAGAATGATCAATAGTCAAGAGAATAGACCGATCTATACTCAAGACTATAGACTGATTTATAGTCAAGACTGTAGAATGGTCAATAGTCAAGTCTATAGACTGATCTAAAATCAAGACCAAGTCATAGACTGAGCTATAGTAAAAACTATAGACTGATCTATAATCAAGACTAATCTATACTCAAGACTCAGACAAGATCTGTCGATCTACACTCATAATTTTTGTATTTTTATTGGCTATAACTGAACTAAACTAAGCCTATAGACAGATTTATAGTCAAGACTTACGACTGACCTATAGCCAAGACTGAAGACTGATATAAAGATGAGACTCTAGACTGATCTATAATCATGACTATAGGCTGATCTATAGCTAAGACTATAGACTGATCTATAGCTAAGACTATAGACTAATTTAAGGCCAATACTATATACTGATCTATTGTCCAGACTGATCCGATCAATAATAAAGACTAATATAAAGTCAAGAATATGATCTATAGCACAGACTATAAAATGATAAATAGTCAAGAAAATAGACTGATCTATACTCAAAACTTTAGACTGGTCTGTACTTAAGACTACAGAATGATTTATAGTCAAGACTTAAAACTGATCAATAGTCAAGACTCTATAGTCAAGACTATAGACTAATAGTCCAAGCTATAGGCTGATCTATAGTGTAGACTGTAGACTGATCTATAGTGTAGACTGTAGACTGATCTATAGTGCAGACTATAAACTGATCTGATCTATAGTAAAAACTAAAGATAGTCAAGACTACAGAATGATCTTAGCACAGACTATAGAATGATCAATACTCAAGAGAATAGACTGATCTATACTCAAGACTATATACCTATCTATAGTCTAGTCTATAGATTGATCTATAGTCCAAACTATGTACTGATCTGATGTATGTCAAGTCTCGCTATGCTCCATATAGATTATAGATTAGTCTAGAATATATAAAGGCTATTGACAGATCCATAGGTAAACTTATAGTTTTATCTATTAATACATTAGACTGTAGACTGATCTCTAGTTTAGACAAAATACTTATATTTAGTCATGACTACAAATTAATGATAGGTCAACATAATATCCGATCTCACCGATTTTATTTTCGTAAAAGTTTTATTCATTATAATTTGTCATCAAATTTAACTATAAATTCACTATTTTAACTATTTACATTCTCACAAATGCAATTTTGCATTTGTACATATAAACATATATGTATACATATGTATTTGAGAAAAACTTCAAGAACTTAATGGATTGTAAATGTCAAATTGTTTTATTTAATAGAACTTTTTACGAATATATATAATGGTAATAAAAACCTTTTTAACCAAAAAACACCTAAAGTCTTTTACCATGACTACTGCAATCAACAAACACAGGACATATAATATTAAGGAAATATATTAAAATAAAAGAACGAATTCAGTCCTGAACTGTTTTAATTGCAATATAAACAAAAAATAATGAAAACTTTTATCAATACAACTTTTAAAAGTTGCAATAATGTCCAACTTTAAATTAATTTATAATTTGAAAAAAATTCCAAACAATTTCATTCCTTTAAAGCTATTGATTGTTACTATACGTCATATGTCAATGCAAATTTTCCTAAATTGCTTCCTTGATTTTAGCCACAAAAGGGATAAAAACAAATTCCTTTTTTGGTACAAATAAAATCCATTTCAATTGTGGTATGTTCATAGAAAAACCCATAAGTATTCTGCCCCACAACTCGAACACACATTACAATGACGGATTTAAAAACCCGATAGTTTTTGAAAGTACGCAAAAACACTTTTCTATAAAAAGAAAATTTAATCGAAAATTTTCCATAAAAAGAAAATTTTATCGAAAATTTTCTATAAAAATAAAATTTGGATAGAACATTTTCTATAAAAAGAAAATTTGATCGAAAATTTTCTATAAAAATAAAATTTGATCAAAAATTTTCTATAAAAAGAAAATTTGATTAAAAATTTTCTATAAAAAGAAAATTTTATCGAAAATTTTCTATTAAAAGAAAATTTGATCGAAAATTTTCTATAAAAAGAAAATATTATCGAAAATTTTCTATAAAAAGAAAATATTATCGAAAATTTTCTATTAAAAGAAAATTTGATCGAAAATTTTCTATTAAAAGAAAATTTGATCGAAAATTTTCTATTAAAAGAAAATTTGATCGAAAATTTTCTATAAAAAGAAAATTTGATCGAAAATTTATATAAAAAGAAAATTTTATCAAAAATTTTCTATAAAAAGAAAATTTGATCAAAAATTTTCTATAAAAAGAAAATTTGGTCGAAAATTTTCTATAAAAAGAAAATTTGGTCGAAAAATTTCTATAAAAAGAAAATTTGGTCGAAAATTTTCTATAAAAAGAAAATTTGGTCAAAAAATTTCCAATAAAAAGAAAATTTGGTCAAAAAATTTCCAATAAAAAGAAAATTTGGTGAAAAATTTTCTATAAAAAGAAAATTTGGTGAAAAATTTTCTATAAAAAGAAAATTTGGTCAAAAATTTTCTATAAAAAGAAAATTTAATCGAAAATTTTCTATAAAAAGAAAATTTAATCGAAAATTTTCTATAAAAAGAAAATTTAATCGAAAATTTTCTATAAAAAGAAAATTTAATCGAAAATTTTCTATAAAAAGAAAATTTGATCGAAAATTTTCTATAAAAAGGAAATTTAATCAAAATTTTTCTATAAAAATAAAATTTGGTCAAAAATTTTTTCTATAAAAAGAAAATTTGGTAAAAAATTTTCTATAAAAACAAAATTTGGTAAAAAATTTTCTATAAAAACAAAATTTGATCAAAAATTTTCTATAAAAAGAAAATTTGATCGAAAATTTATATAAAAAGAAAATTTTATCAAAAATTTTCTATAAAAAGAAAATTTGATCGAAAATTTTCTATAAAAAGAAAATTTAATCGAAAATTTTCTATAAAAAGAAAATTTAATCGAAAATTTTCTATAAAAAGAAAATTTGGTCAAAAATTTTCTATAAAAGGAAAATTTGGTCAAAAATTTTTTATAAAAAGAAAATTTTGTCAAAAATTTTCTATAAAAAGAAAATTTGGTCAAAAATTTTTTCTATAAAAAGAAAATTTGGTTAAAAATTTTCTATAAAAAGAAAATTTGGTCGTAAACTTTCTATAAAAAGAAAATTTAATCAAAAATTTTCTATAAAAAGAAAATTTGGTCGAAAATTTTCTATAAAATAAAAATTTGGTCAAAAATTTTCTATAAAAAGAAAATTTAATCAAAAATTTTCTATAAAAAGAAATTGAAAGAATATTTACAGAAAAAATAGGATTCATAAAGAAAAGTAATTAACATTAGACTTGTCTATAGCAAAGACCTCATAAGGATCTATAGACAAAATCATAGACCGATCTATAGTCTGGACTATAATTGAACTATGATCAAGATTTGAGAGTGATCTATCAACAAAATTATAGACTGATCAATGATCAAGACTATTGACTGTTCTGACCTACTTTCAGTCAGAACTAAAGACAGATCCATAGTCAGTATTTCAGACTTAAAAATATATAGTAAAATTAAAGACTATAGACTAATCTAAAACCATAACTATTAAGAGATCAATTTTATAATGAAGTCTATAGATTGATCTATATAGTAGTTAAATCTATAGACTGGTCTATAGTCAAGACTATAAACTCATATAATGAAAAATCTGTAGCCAAGACTATGAGCTGATCTATAGTGGAGATTATAAAGTGATCTACAGTAAAAACTATAGACTAATCTATAATCAAATCTAAAGTTAAGACTATGTACTGATCTTAAGTCGATACTACAGATTAAATGAAAATTTATCGAAAATGTTGTATTAAATCTATAGACTGATCTATAGTCAAGACTATAAACTCATATATAGTAAATACTTTAAACAGATCAGTAGTCGAGACTATAAGCTGATCTATAGTCGAGATTATATAGTGATCTACAGTAAATACTATAGACTGATCTATAATCAAAACTAAAGTTAAGACTATGAACTGATCTTCAGTCAATACTACAAAATAAAAGAAAATTTATCGAAAATGTTCCATGAAAAGAAAATTCTTTTGAAAAAACATTATTCTAAAATAGTTTAACAAATTGTGTTCAATTTTCACAACTACAACTGGCGGGTTATTTGTCATAGAAACCAAAGTGCTGAAAATTAATTAAACTCAAATTTGAAACCCTTTGCTAGAAGTACTATGTATTTGTTAACAGTTCAATAGGTACTTGATATCAGTTTAAATATTATTTGAAAAATAAAAGTCACAAATATCAATTAAACTTAAATGTTTTAATAGACAATTATCATCTAAAAAGCTTTATGTGAAATGAAAATTTTATTACTAAAAAGTTTCTTCTAAAATTCTATGTTGAAAGAAATTCTCGGCTAATTAGGCTCCTATTTTATAAAAACAATTAAGGAAAAATACAAATATATTTACACATAATTGATTAAGTTAATTTACATATATCAACATACATTGTAATTAATTTTAGTACAATTTTCTACATTATTTAATTATAATTTATGTTCGCATAAAGAAAATTGGACAAAAACTTAAATTAATGTGAAAACACATACATGTACACATATATATGTATAATTAATTGTAGTGAAATATTAAACTCTCTAAAATACAATAAATTCAATGATTAAGTACTTTTTGAAATTAATTAAAGCAATTTGTTTGATGAACCAAATGTACATATGTTAAACAATGATCATCTATTAGCAACGAGGATTAACAGGGATTTTTTCTTAAATTTTATTAAAAATATTCTCTTAATAGACTATTTTGCATCAAATTTTCACTCTCTTCAAATACACAGCATCAACCATTATGTTCTCTTTTTAATTCCACTTCGTACTTGATTTAAGAACGAATTTTAAAATATTTTCTTTGAGTGCATGAGCCATCACTTCAAACCGCTTATTTGTAAGCATTATGTTGAAAGCACGATAAAGCACTTTATGTTGACTTCTATACATTTATAACAATTTTCACATATTTAGTAATTTTTCATCTCACTACTCAAGCCAACAGTGTATTTAATTAATTAGATTAGAAGTCGTACAGTATAACTGTTCTATAAATGGATATGAAGAGGAAATTAACAAAAACAAAAAAAAAAAAACTTTTAGCAGACAAAGTGTGAGTGCAATGATTTACAGAAATATTTTTAATACCATGTCATTGTACGGCTTTAAATCAGTAGAGGAATAATTTGAAATTAACCCATATTAAAGGAATTAGCAACAGGCAAAATTACAGTGAGACCATAGAAATAATTAGAAATTAGTTCTGTAATATTTATAAATTCTTCAAACTTTTCTTTATTCAGACTATAGAGTATTCTATAGTCCAGACTATAGAGTATTCTATAGTCCAAACTATAGAGTATTCTATAGTCCAGACTATAGAGTATTCTATAGTCCAGACTATAGACTCATCTATAGTACAGACTAAAGACTCATCTATAGTCCAGACTATAGACTCATCTATAGTCCAGACTATAGACTCATCTATAGTCCAGACTATAGACTCATCTATAGTCCAGACTATAGACTCATCTATAGTCCAGACTATAGACTCATCTATAGT
>NC_060954.1:48287567-48330174 GCF_022045245.1 Lucilia cuprina
ACTGAACTAGAACTGAACTAGAACTGAACTAGAACTGAACTAGAACTGAACTAGAACTGAACTAGAACTTAACTAGAACTGAACTAGAACTAAACTAGAACTGAACTAAAACTAAATTAGAACTGAACTAAAACTAAAATAGAACTGAACTAGAACTGAACTAGAACAGAACTAGAACTGAACTAGAACTAAACTAGAACTAAACTAGAACTGAACTAAAACTAAATTAGAATCAAACTAGAACTGAACTAGAAATGTAACTGATCTGGAATAAAAGATATTCTTTTCTTTAAACTTTTTAAATGAAATTTTCAATAAATTTATTACTTTACCAAATGTTTCACCATATTCTCCAGACAGTGCCGATCAATTGTAATTAAATATGTATAAGTGTAATTACTTGTGTCATCAATCGATATACGATGTCGTATATCTCTTATATATTTTTCCTTTTAATTTTTATGTTTTTCTTTTATTACAGCATCTCATCTTATGAGACAACTGAAAGCAATAAAATAATGTTAATTTCATTACATTAACATCATAATGTCATTAAGACCATAAACATATAGAGAATTTTTTTATGGTCATTTCCCATTGAATGACTACTTCATTAATATTTTATGTTATTGTGTTTTCGAGTTTGACTATTTTTTTTGTGAGCATAAAAATTGAAATTTTTTCGAAGTTTTAGGGGGAGTTTGTCAGTTAAGTTGTATATGTAAGTATCAGAAGGCAACAGGCATAGTTTGATGCCTGAGGAGGCAAATTTATATGGATAGTTTGTGGATACTTTTTCTGAATACTCTATTTTTTTGGCATTAATTTAATATTATTTTTACATATACATGTGAAAATAATATTTTTATCGATTTTTATATTAAAAACAAAATTTATTTGGCAGTATTTAGCTGTGTGACTAATCTTCCTTTTGTTAATATGTAAATGAAATCATGTCGCCCATTGTCGAACATAAAAGAAATGAATCGGCATACAAACAATCGACTCTGCACAAAGAAATAACGTTGTAAAAAAAAATTGGCAGAAAATATAAGTTAAATCCTTGATGAATGACTTGGCAACTACAATAAAGGACTTATTTTCAAATTGCAACAATGATATATGTAGTTAAAAATGATAGTTTTGTAATATTTTTACTCTCTTTCGTTTTTTTAATATATTTTTTGTATTTTTTTATACATATGTTTGGCAAATAAACACTTTCAATTCATGTGAAATAGAAAGGAATATTCACATAGCAAACAATTGAAACATAAACTCCTACTCACACCATATATATATAATATTTATGTTATTTGTTTTTCCATATATACAAAGAATTTATTAAAATTTTTTTTAATACAAATTTACCAAAAATTTCAAAAAGAAGACTGTCATGTAATGTTACATTCATTTTTTCGTTTATTTGTTGAAAAAACCACAAAACTATTTTTAAGAGAATTTTTATTTTGTTTCCATTTTTCGTTTAATTTTTAACATTATTGTCTTCCTACATAGTAAATGTCTGAATGCTATTTACAAGTATATACATTTTGTTTATCAACTTGTTGGTTTGAAAAACTTTATTTATGGTCATAATATGCACATAATCATAGCCATATTCGTTACTCAGTTTTTTTTTTGTAGAGACTTTTGATTTTTATCACCACAATAAAACTTAAGTAATAACTTAAGTTTTATTTTTGTGTGTAAAAAATTTGTTATATAAAGTAAAATTTACAATAAATTTACTACTTTTGGTAAAATTTTTATAATATTACGAAAAAGTGTAATAAATTTCATATTTTAAGAAAATTTAAAATAAATTCTGCATCCGGAACTGAACTACAAAATAACTAGAACTAAACTAAAACTAAACTAGAACTAAACTAGAACTGAACTAGAACTGAACTAGAACTGAACTAGAACTGAACTAGAACTGAACTAGAACTGAACTAGAACTGAACTAGAACTGAACTAGAACTGAACTAGAACTGAACTAGAACTGAACTAGAACTGAACTAGAACTGAACTAGAACTGAACTAGAACTGAACTAGAACTGAACTAGAACTGAACTAGACTAAACTAGAACTAAACTAGAACTGAACTAAAACTCAACTAGTACTGAACCAGAAAACGAAATTTTTAATATTCCAAACGTTAGACTTTATGTTTGCTGGGCTAGCAAGGAAATGTGTGTGAAAACATTTCCTATCTGTATATGTAACTCATACTATACTTATGTCAGTCACGCTTGACATTTTTGTGATATGGAAACGATTTTTTTCTACCAACATTGAGCAATAGAATACAAAATAAACGAGCTCGCAAAATGAAACCCATACCTAAAATAAAAAAATTAACTTGTTTTCCCAAGAAAAACGGAAGTAAAAAGGAAGCAACAGAAAATGTTGAGAGAGTACAAATTTAATAAATGAAATGCAATTTGTCAACATTTATTTGCCTTTTGTCAAAGTACTGGTAGTATGACTGTATCAAAGAAAAGAAACAAATAAATTTTGTTTGTAAAAACTTGTTCTCGAACAAAATAAATTTATATTTATTTTGTAATATAAATAAATATAAATATTTGTATTTTCTAAGGTTTTTGTTCGCTTGCATCTCTTTTTTTTAAGGCAATTTGTTTTTGTGCCAAAACTTGTATAATACAATTATATATATTTTTTGCAAAGGCGTTGAGCAGTAACATCTATGAAATAAATATATAATTGGTCGTTATTTTCAGAAAATGAGAAAAAAATGCTCCACTTGTTTTGAATGTATGTGTATATGAGTGCGTAAAAACTGCTGAAGTTTTTATTTGGTATATTTTCAGCTATTTTATAAAGTTTTTATTAGAAGGCGTATCTAATTGACATAAAGTTTTTTTTTTGTTATAAAAAAATTTTTTTATTTGAAATTTGTTTGTAAATTATATTATTATGAAATTTTAAAAGTTGAATAAGTAACTAATAAATAAGTAGCAACAGTTTTTTTTGTATATTAAAAGATTTTTGTTCAATTTTATTTTTATATTTTCTGATGTTGAAAAAGTTTGATTAAATTTTTTACAAATTGTTCTATTCTAAATGAAAAAACTTCAAAACTAACAAGTGAGTGGCCTTCGGTAGGTGTTAAGTATTGTAGTCTGGCAGACTCGATAGGGCCTTAGGTGTATTTCTTAAGATTTGATGTACATACATCTTCCTTTTAGACAAACTAACTAACTACCTAACTAACTAACTACCTAACTACCTACCTAACTACCTACCTAACTACCTACCTAACTACCTAACTAACTAACTAACTAACTAACTAACTAACTAACTAACTAACCAACTAACTAACAAACTAACCAACTAACTAACTAACTAAGTAACTAACTATCTATCTATCTATCTATCTATCTATCTATCTATCTATCTATCTATCTATCTATCTATCTATCTATCTATTTATCTATTTATTTATTTATCTATTTATTTATTTATCTATCTATCTATCTATCTATCTATCTATCTATCTATCTATCTATCTATCTATCTATCTATCTATCTATCTATCAATCTATCTATTTATCTATCTGTCAATGCAAAATTTCATCAAATTATCTTGCAAATTGCGACAGACCCACGAAAATAGTTAAATCAACGCAAAAAGTGATTCTGATCCGATTCTTAGGTTTACGGTTAATATTTTCAGATGTTATAAACAACATAATACCCTCCCCACTATAGTGGTGTTGGGTATAAAAACGTTAATAGTTGCTAAATGTAAAGTGAATAGGAAAATGAAGAATTATTTAACTGTTTTCACTATTTAGATGCTCGTTAACTTTAACAAAATACACTCGAGGGTGAAAACACCGGTAATTTTATAATTTTTGAATACAAAAACAACCAAAACATGTTTAACAATATTTTCCTTTACACAAAAGCACAATAGCAAAATGAGAGTTGATTACTTATGTTTTGTTTCGAACTCAACAACATGAACGTTTGTGGATAAATATCCCAGTAAACATATTTACGAATTTAAAATGTTTGCTGAGATCAGATTTTAATAACAATGATAGCATGCTCTAACCTAGGAATAAACAGATATAAACCTTGTTTTGTTGTTAACTTAACCAGACAACAAAAGAACAATTTTTTGATCATATAAGTACTTATACAAGTAAAGTCACTTACCCAGTAAACACAAAGATATAAATTTCTAAACCATCGGTTATTTTCAAATTTCTTAGTCCATGTTTGCTGGGTATTGTCGCTTAGTCATGAAAAGAAAAGGAAGAAAAATAACATTATAAACTCATATTTAGATACAACTTTGTCATGTTGATAAATGAATGTACGAAAAACGTGCATAAATATTAGGGTGGTAATCTAATATTTTAGATATTCTAATTCAAGCGCAAAGAAATAATGGACAACCATTCCCCTTTCTAATTCTGGATTCCAATTAAAAAACAAATATTTTGTAAAAAAAATTGTTTAAGTTACTAACTTCGAGTAATCTTTTGAACCACCTTAATATCCAAGTATTTATAACTCTGAAAACATATACACATGTAAGTTGACTTTACTTACAATTTCTGGTTTAAAGATTAAAGGTGAAATGAAGAAAGAAAACGGAATACATATTACCAGTATATTAATGAACAGTGAGTAAATTTATAAGATTCAACAACAACAACAACACAATATATTCACTAATACATACATATATACTCGGTAGCGATATGTGTGTAGAAAATTGTAAAAAGGATTAACTATGTATAAAAACTTCAAACCATTTTTGGTTTATGATGTTTAAATCAAATCAGTTCCTTCAAAGAGTGTTTACTTAAGTTTGACATTAATTTCACAAAAAATATTTTGAATCTAAAATAAAAATTAATGTTTTCTTTCTATTCTATTTCAGATTTGAATTGAAACTTTACTAATTGGATAATGTAAGTAAAACCTTCATAAATTAGAAGTCAAAGGTCAGACATAAAGTTATATATATAAGAATGCGAGAAAGACACTAATTCTGTTGTAGTTCAGTTCTAGTTCAGTTCTAGTTCAGTTTTAGTTCAGTTTTAGTTCAGTTCTAGTTCAGTTCTATTTCAGTTCTAGTACAGTTCTAGTTCAGTTCTAGTTCAGTTCTAGTTCAGTTCTAGTTCAGTTCTAGTTCAGTTCTAGTTCAGTTCTAGTTCAGTTCTAGTTCAGTTCTAGTTCAGTTCTAGTTCAGTTCTAGTTCAGTTCTAGTTCAGTTCCAGTTCAGTTCTAGTTCAGTTCTAGTTCAGTTCTAGTTCAGTTCTAGTTCAGTTCTAGTTCTGTTCTAGTTTAGTTCTAGTTCAGTACTAGTTCAGTTGTAGTTCAGTTCTAGTTCAGTTCTCCTTCAATTAAAAGTGTTAATTAGTTTAAATTAATTCACAATATATTTCACACCAATATTAAACATATCCTAATTTTTTGAAAACTTCTTAAAAACATATAAAACCTATTAAATATAATAGGTATCGCGAAAAAAAATCTACACGCAAATAAAGTTAAAAAATATGCATACATTCAAAACTCAAATCAGAAAAAAAATACAAGAAATGCAGCAAGGAAAACAACATTAAATTTCTCTCAACACAAACATTGTATTTTAGGAAATCATTAGTAAAAAGAAAACACATAAATATACTAAAATTTCAACATACCCAGTAATTTACTACGTCTACTATAAACTTTATATTAATGTTTTCACGTTTTCCAGGTACTAAAACATAAAAAATACGTAAAATAAACAGAAAATACTATGACTCATCATGGTGGTGGTAAGGCTGCCATCAGCGTAGAAAAACTTTATTTTATAAATTTGTTTTTATTTTGAATGAAAAAAGAGAAACGAACTTTTTGAAGTTGTTAGAATACGAACAAACCTACATGGAGTCCTGTTAAATATATGGAAACACCAATACTTAAACAACAAAACATCCCCCTTATTTGCAATGTGAATTTTATGTCTCTTGCATATAGACAGACAGACGGAAAAACAGACGATGAAACAGACCGACATATAAATAAATAAACAAAAATACTCACACAGAACACACAAACCACCCCTTATTAACGAGTCAACATGTTTTCGTTTTTTGTTTCCTTTTTACGCTCATTTCCCTTTTGCACTAGATCTAACGTACTGCACAGTGGGTAAAACTGTATCAATATAAATATTTTATTTTTATGTTTTCAATAACGTGGCAGTGTGTTGTTTGTGCTTGTGTACAAAAAGTTCTACCTCTAGGTATAAAACTTGTAATTGCATGTTTGTTTGTTTGTTTGTTTGTGAGTGTGTGTGTATATGTGTGGATCTGAGTAATTTGTTGTTTAGTTTGTTTAACAAAATTGTTGTGCAGTTAAAGTTTAATGCAAAAAAAAAAGAAGTAAACCCCTGCACATATGCTATACATTTAGGCTATAAAACACAAACACGTACGTAAGTACATGCTGGTAAACACACACTCATGATAATTTTCAATTCGGTGAAAAAAATCTGCTACCGAAATGAGGTTCTTCTCTCAATGTTTATAGAGAAGTAGTTCAAAAATTTGTTTTCTTGAGAAAATAAAACTAGACATCAGATTAGATAATAGTCTAAACTATAGATACTTGACTAGATTATACTATATACAAGACTAGACCATAGACTAGAATAGAATAGAGACTAGACTATGGTCTAGACTATAAACTAGACCATAAACTAGACTAGAGACTAGATCATAGACTAGACTATAGACTGGACTATAGACTAGACTATATACTAGACCTTAGACTAGCCTATAGACTAGACTATATACTATACTTTAGACTAGCCTATAGACTAGACTGTAGACTAGACTATAGACTAGACTATAGACTAGACTATATACTAGACTTTAGACTAGCCCATAGACTAGACTGTAGACTAGACTATAGACTAGACTATAGACTAGACTATAGACTAGACTATAGACTAGACTATAGACTAGACTATAGACTAGACTATAGACTAGACTATAGACTAGACTATAGACTAGACTATAGACTAGACTATAGACTAGACTATAGACTAGACTATAGACTAGACTATAGACTAGACTATAGACTAGACTATAGACTAGACAGTCTAACAGTCTCGACTATATACTAAAGTGCAGACCATATACTATAGTCACGCCTATATACTATAATATATAATAGTTCCGACTATATACTGTAGTACCGAGTATACAACAATGTAAAGTTCAGCTATTTAAATCAATTTAAACTTAAATTTTTATTTGCTTTTTTTTTTGAAAGCTTTTCCAATTTGTCCTTAAAATTTAAATAAACTTTCCCGACCCGCATTTTCAAACCGGCTGTTTATTATGTTAATCACATATGCGGACATTACTCTATGAACATTTTTTGATATCGTTTTCTTTGTTGTCTACAGTATCAGACATTCCAGCAGTTCTAAGTGATTATTTTCGACTTATGATTTTATCATAAACTAAGCGAAACACTACGTATTACTATAGTCCCACAAATGGGTATTTAAGCAATGAATTTAATTATTTTAATCGGCAACTGTTTATAGTAAAGATTATTAGTGATATCTTAAGCAATCAATAACTATACATTAGCTTAGAAGAACATTTGCTCGATTAACTTTAACCAATTAAGCGATCAATACAAAGAATACTTAAGACAACTTTTAAAACAACCGGGTTTTTGAAATTAAATTTTTGCTATTCGTTTGAAATATTTTCATTTGATTTTCAGTGTTACTTCTGCTTGGCAAACACATATCACCGCTTTATTTTAGCCGGTTGGTTATTTTGTTTTTTGGCCATGTATTCATTCATTCCTGAGTTTTTGTATGTTGTGTCATTTTTAAAGTGGTGGTGTTGGCATAGTTCAAGTGATGTTGTTTATTCTAAACAAAAAAGAAATGAAACAACGGAAATACACACACACGTACACAAATTGTGTAAAACGTAGTAAGAGCAAAAATAAACAAAAAATAAAAATAATGTTTATCAAAAGAAAACTACCCTTAGCTGGTGGTTGACTACATTATAGGTTTCTGTATAGTTGTTGGTGTTGCCATCATTTGTGACAGCTTAAATATATGGCTAGATTACTTGACTGCCAGTCATCCAGCCAGCCTGCAAGGCTGCACGCCACAATTTTGCTTCCTTTGTTCTTCTTTTTATTTTGTTGTTTTTCCCACCACCAAACGTAGGGGGTTGCAATGTCAATTGTCGGCGTCATCGTCATCTTCGTTGTTGTGTATTATTTGCGTAAAATACATATTTTGTATAGTAAACAGTTGAAGTGCCTGAACGTTAGAAGTATCAAGTGTTTGTTTAATAATTTTTATAGTAAATTTACTGCAACATGTTGCCGATGTTTATAAACATTGTTGCTAAATTGATTGCACTTTTTCGATTTTAATTTTAAAAGTAAAGTGAAAAGAAAACTTTACTTCTGGATCCACAAATGGAATGAAGATTTTCTAATAAGATTCTAAGGTAGGTGTGAATCCACGTAGGGGATGGAAAGGCAAATTAACACCCCCCACTCACCATAACCGAAAATTGTTCATACAAAATATAACAATTGAGAAAAAATATAAAAAAGGATTAAAAAGACTTAAACCTCTACCGCCCCTCCTCTTTGGGATAGATCTGTCGATGCAGTCTATTTGAGTGTCTGTCCATCTGTTTGAAATTAAATAAGATACAATAGGGCGGAGCAAATATCGTTCAGAATTTAGACTATAGTCCATGTTATGTCTAGATTATTGTCTCGATTAAGGACATGATTCTTAGATTATATAGTCATACCAGACCGTCTATCTGTCCGACTGTCTATATTTATTTCTTTCTGTTTGTCTATATGACTGTCTGTCTGTCCGACTGTCTGTCCGTCCGTCTGTTTGAAATGAAACTATATACAAAAAGGCGGATCAAATATCGCCTGGAATTTAGACTATAGTCAAGATAGATTATTGTCTCGATTAAGGACATGATTCATAGATTATATAGTCATACCAGACCGTCTATCTATCCGACTGTCCATCATTCTGACTGTCTGTATGTCTGTCTGTCTGTCTGTCTGTCTGTCTGTCTGTCTGTCTGTCTGACTGACTGTATGTCTGTCTGTATATCGGTCTGTCTGACTGTATATCGGTCTGTATGTCTGTCCGTCCAACTATCTGTCCGTCCGCCTGTTTGAAATGAAACTATATACAAAAAGGCAGATCAAATATCGTCTAGAATTTAGACTATAGTTAATGTTATATATAAATGATTGTCCAAAATATAGACAAGAATATAGTGAGGAATATTGACTAGACTATAGTCCAGACTTAAGGCTACACTTTCGACAAAACTATGGTGCCGTCTATAGGCTAGACTTTAATACTGACTATATTTCAGACTATAAAGCCAAACTATGGACTATACATTTGACTATAGGTCATACTGAGGATTAGACTGTAGACTACGTTACAGTCCAGATTATAGATTATTCAATATAGTCCGAATAATGGACAAAGCTAAAGTTAGAATATACTGCACACTAGGTTATAGTCCAGATTATACATTATTCTATTTAGTCCGAATAATGGACAAAGCTATAGCTAGAATAGTTTATAGCCAACAATCGTCTGAACTAAAATAGAAACAATTTCGGAGAGTTTAAATTTTCGATGGACAGACATTACAAATCCCTTTATATCAACAAATAATAATTATACTTAAGTGACTACAAATTAAATCATTTCAACTTATTACATCCACTAAGCTATTGCTTACATAAAATAATCTTCTTAAACTAAAAATTTCATATTTATTTCACATAAAAATTTGAATATTAAGTAATATTCATACCAAAGGAAAATACAGAAACCAACCAAAATTAAAAAAATGCACAAAAAATCGCCAAAGGCGAATTATTATAATAAAGACTTTTAAAATGAAAAAAAAACTAAATAAAATAAAGCAAATAACAACCATCGTTTAAACAAGGAAAGAGTTGTGTACGCAAAAAAGGATAATACAGCAACTACGACAACCAAAAGAAAAACAATGAATATAGCAGGAGTTGCTGTAATCGTAGACAACATTTGGTATTTCTAAATTGCATTTAATATAGTCTCGTCCATATGGCGCCACTTACTTTTTAGATTGTACATTTATTTTAGTAAATAAACCCGGCAATTTAAAAAAAAATAAAACATAATATTTGCCTTTGAGTGTTAACAAAAAATTTATGTAATAAATTAACCTTTGTTATATCTTTAATAACCGCAATTTAAAATTTGTTATGTTAAAAACCTCACCTTCAAAACTACCGGGTATTTGTGTTGTCTATGTTAAGGCCAACTGTTGTAAATAGTTGTGGTTATTTTTTGAAATAACAACAAAAAAATATTTTATAAATAGATAAAAAAAACAAGAACTAAATATATATACATATATAGTAATAATAAAAAGGATAATAATGTAATAAATTAAATATTCATTAGAAGTCAAAAAGTTATAATAAATGCAATTTTTTTTTTGTTGTCTGTAATTTGGGCAAAAACTTTAACATAGTTTTTGATGAAATTTTTGTAATTAGTAGAAAAAAAAAAATAGTTTAGAACATTATTAAACTGTAATTATAAAATACAATGAAAAATGTGGAATACATAAAATTGCTTTTTAGAAAATTAACACTTTTAAGTCTTGGATACCAAAATGACTCCGGAAGAAATTTTAGGAAAATGTATAACTACAGCTAATAATTACCCACAATATAACTGGACTAAAGTACACATTACAGTATAGGTTGTAGGTCCGATTATAGACTATACTATAGTGTAGACTATTGACTAGCATATAGTCCTGTAGACTAGACTACAGTCCAGACAATTGTCCAAAATATGACTAGACTATAGTCCACTTTACAGAATAGTCTATAGGCCCGACTATAGAGCATATAGCATATAGTCCAGACTAGCTGTAGTCCAGACTATAGACTTTACTTTAGTTCTTTACATAGAAAAGACTATAGTCCAGTATATTGACCACACTATATTTCAAATTATAGAATAGACTTATATCAGTGCTATAGTTCAATAGTTCTATATATTTATAACCAAACTATAGCACAGATTATTGACTAGTTGAAGTATAAAGACTATACTACAGTTCAGATTTTAAACAAGACTATTCTAACTATTCCAACCTATAGACTAGACTATAGTTCAAGCTTTGGAATAGACAACAGTCCAGACTATAGACTATATTATAGACCAGACTATGGACTAGATTATAGTTCATACTATAGACTCGACTATAGGCAAGATTATAGACTATACTAGACTATAGTTGAGACTATATACAATATTGCATACTGTATAGTAGATTATAGTTCAGTCTATAGTCTAGGCTAAAGTTTAGATTATAGAATTGAACACAGTCTTGGTTATAGACTAAACTATAGTTATATACTAAACAAATCTATAGCTTAGATTGTAGACTAGACTATAGTCCAGATTATATACAGGTCTCATGTTGAGATTATAAAACAGACTAAAGTCAATGCTATAGTTTAGCCATCTAGTCTCTAGATTATTGTCCATATGGTTAAGGAGACTATAGCCTAGAGTCTCGAGTATACTAGATTATAGTCCATGCTATAGGCTTGACTATAGTTCAGAATATAGACTATAGTTTAAGCTACTATAGTCCAGATTATATACAGGTCTCATGTTGAGATTATAAAACAGACTAAAGTCAATGCTATAGTTTAGCCATAAGACTTAACTATAGCCTAGACTATACTTCAAACTATAGATTATAGTGGTTAAGGAGACTATAGCCTAGAGTCTCGAGTATACTAGATTATAGTCCATGCTATAGTTCAAAATATAGACTATAGTTTATGCTACTGACTAGACTATAGCTCAGGCTATAGACTAGTTTATTGTCCATAATGTAGACTAGATTATAATCCATACTATAGTCTAAAATATTGTGTTGACTTTAGATTATAGACTGTATTCAATACAGATTATAGACTGTATTCAATGCTATATTCCAGACTATATTTCGGATTATATATAGTTCAGTCTAGAGACTAGACAAAAGCCCAGACTATAGTTTAGAATATACTTCAGTAGTCCTTATTATAATCTATAATATAGTTTATATTAAAAACAAGACACACTGTAGACCAGACTTTGGTCCAGACTATAGTATAGAATATAGACAAACCTATACGCTGGATAAATACTAGTTCAGATAATAAATAATAATAGACTATATTACAGTCCAGACTATTGACTTAACTATAATTCAGAATATAGTTCAAATTATTGACTAGATTTATAAAAGATTATAAAACATTCTATAGTTCAACCTGGAGGCGAGACAAAAGCCCAGACTTATAGATTTCTGCAGAGAATAATTCAGTCTATAGATAAGGCTGTAAGTAGTCCAGTCTATAATCTAGTATATAATTTACATTAAAAACTGGATCCTAGTTCAGACTAAATACTTTAAGTCAAACTATAGTATACACTGTATACCATACTTTGATCCAGACTATAAAGACAAGCCTAAGTGCTGGATAAAGTCCGTAATATAGACTTGGAGCGGATCCAAGGGGGCGTGTTTAAAAAACTTACAATTTTCCATAGAAACTATAAAAATGAGAAAAAGGGACAAAGAAAAATAAGTAAAACAAAACAAACATTTTCCTCCCAAAATTTCGAGCTGGATCCGCGGCAGATATAAACTTAAATCTATAATAAACACTTGACAATAGAATGGACTATAGACTCGACTATAGTCGAAACTATGTAGACCACTAGAGTCTTGTTTTTAATATAAACTTTATTATAGATTATAGACTGGACTACTGGAGTATATTATAATCGACAATAGTCGTAACTATGTAGACCACAATCCTGACTATATCCTGCTATTCTATGTTTATGCTTAAGAATTTGGACTTTGTTCGGAATAATTATTGTATTTGTAAGAAGATTTCTTTTTTCTTTTTTGAAAATTATTATTTTCCCCTTGACCTTGAGTTGAAAAATGTGCAAAGTTAGCATTTTCCTATTAACAAAAGAAAATATTTAATTTAAAATTTTATTTTTAAAAACATTCAATCTAGGGTTGTTATCTACACATACAGATGCTTGTAAATTTTTATTTATCTTTTCTTAAATATATAGGATAAAAATCAATTTCGTAATTAATGAGGCGTAAAACAAATCAAATTTATATTTATTACTTCAAGAAGAAAAAAAAGACGTTATTATAAATTTGCCAACAATAAAAGTTTAAAACATATAAAATTAAATTAAGTGAAATGAAATGAAATTCAATTAAATTTATTTTAATCTTTTAAATTATAAAGACAAAGACTTCTTGTTAGCATAACAAAGTTAGAGCAAAATTTGAAAGACTATGACATTGTGGGAAATATAGTTTTTCTAAAATGGCAAATGTTATTTGTGAGAAATGCCAATGTTTAATAAACGTGCTATTAGCGTGTCTAAATAACTTAAACAATATTTGACTTTATGAACTTTTTTTTTTATTTGATAATAACAGACATGTAGCTTAAAAAAACATAACATAACATGACAAGACAATAATCATAATAATGCCAACATCATGGTATTACAAGATTTTTTTTCGTATTTGATTTTGGCTTAAAGACATTAACACCTTTTTTTCTATTTCGGGTTGTGAGTTTTGTTACGCCGGAAGTAGGCGCAATTTCCTATGTGAATGTAGTGTGAAGAGAAAGCTCTTGTTTTTTTCACAAAAATCATGTTTGTCTTTATATTACCGGTTTCAATTATTATTTTTTTCTAATTCTTTATAATTTGCATTCTGTTGTTGTGTTGTTGTCGCTGTTTTCGCAATATATCCATCCCTCATTATTGACACCGTACAGAGCAATAAAAACATCAAGAATTTTTAACAATGTCATCATTATCGTCATCATCATCAGCGGCAGCAACTTCAGCTTTATGACTTGAACTTTATACATACATACGTATGTACATACCGATCCAGAGAAGAGATTCAGCACGTAGTTTTGAAACATACATACATACGTACATACATATGCAGGAAGAAAATAATCTAACAGAACAAACCAACCAGCCAAACCAATAAAATCAAATGATAGGAACTGTGGTGTAGATAGTGAGATAATGTGAAAGCAAATAATTCGTTGTTCTTCTTGTAAACTAAAGCTTTTAAAGAAAGCTTTTCATTGTTGAAATAACTAAATTTTATGTGTTTATTCCTTAAAAAAGCTTTCTGTAGGAAAAATTTCCTTTGTAAAACAAAACTTTTTGTAGAGATTTCTTTTGTTAAGGAAACTATCTATTTATATAAAATAAAAAAAGCTTCTAAAAAGCCTTAATTTTAAAAAACTTTCTTGAGAAGCTTATTTCTCTTAAGAAAAGCTTATTTCTCTTAAGAAGAAAAATAAAAAAGTTGTTTATACAAAATTTTTGTAAAACAGCTTCTGATCAACGTGTTTTTCATTAAAAGCTTTCTTGAAAAGCTTGCTTTTCTTAAGAGGTAACATAACAAAGCTTTACATACAACTAATTTGTAGAAAAGTTTGTGATAAACTTTACTTTAAAAAAAGTTTTCTTGAGAAACTTCTTTTTATTAAAAAGCAATATAAAAAAGCTTTATAAAAAAGTTATTTGTACAAAAGATTGTGATTAAAATTACTTTTGTAAAAAAAGCTTTTTTTTTAGTTAGAATAAAAATAAAAAAGCTTTATATAAAACTTATTTATAAAAAAGTTTGCCACAAACGTTTCTTTTCCAAAAAGCTCTTTTTGAATAGATTTCTATTGAAACTTCTGTTTAGATAAACTTTTTTTGCAAAAAAGCTTTTTAAAAACTTTTTGTACAAAAGATATAAAAACTCCTTTTTTAAGAAAATTCTTAAGTTTATGATAAATGTTTGTTTTGTAAAAAGCTTTCTGCAAAAAAAAACTTTTTTTCTCAAGACGAGTTTTATGGAAACTTCTTTTAACTCAAACATTTGATTGGAAAAGCTTTAAAAAAACTTTTTTTATATTTTTTTAGATATCTTGTAAAACAACTTTTTTTTTATAAAAAAGCTTTGTTTTGAAATGTTCTTTTTTAATAGATGTTCTCTTAATACGTTTGCTATAAAATGGTGAAAAAGCTTTTTTTGTAGGAAAAAAAGCTTTCTAATAAAGTTTTTTTTGGAACAATCCATTAAGAAATATACTTAGAACAGTTTCTTTTGTTAATTTACACTCTTTTAAAGCTTCTTATGAAGTTTTATTTTATTAAATTGTATTTCAAAACAAAACTTTTTTGCAAAGCTTTTTTTACTCAAAAAATTTTGTATCAATACTATCATTCTATAAAATTTTAAAAACTTTTTGTCTAAAAACAATTTTCTTAGTAAAAAGTTTTATTCGTATGAAAAATTAGTTTTCAAAAGAGTTTTAAAAGTTTTTTTTTATAAAAATCTCAAAAAGTTTTTTATAAAAAATAGTTCAAAAAGCTTTTTGTAAAAAGTCTTTTAAACAGCTTTTTTAAAAAAGATTTTTTAAAACGTTTCTTTAAGTCTTTTGAACAGTTTTTTAGGCTTTTCTTAATAATAGACTCTTACCTCCAAAAATTCTAGCTTTTTGGTAAAAACCTTTTGTATATATAATGAAGCTTTTAATGTTAACATTTTCTAATAAAGCTTTAAAAATATGTCCCTAAAAAGCTTACCTTTAAAAAAGCTCTTATATCAAGCTTTTTACAGTTCATGTAGTGCTTTTTTGCGAATATATGCATTTGCTTTAAAGAAGTACGATCCTCTCAATACACAATGGGATTAATTATTTTCCACACATCTCCTTTCCACTGTGCAACTTCTTGTACACAAATAAAATTTAAATTTAAAAAACGAAAACCAGAAAAAACTCTAGCAATTCTAACAGGGGATGTTTGCTTTTTAATAAACACACAACACAGCATTATGAGCTTTTTTCTCATTGCACAATGATCCCACACACACACACACGCAGTGGCTTCATTGCCAAGCCATCGTTATCAACAACAGTTCATCTTATACATAAACCAAACAGTAATCTAACCAAACCAATCCAAACTAAACCAAATGAATTCTTGTGAAAATATCCTTGTTCTTACTTTAACATGTTTACTTTTGAACCCCTGCATGTGTAAAATTTTCCAAAAATATGACAGGATTATATTTCTTACGTTTCTCTTATTTGTGAAATTTTTGGCCATTATTTGGAAATACAAAATTTAGAGAAACCTGCCACCAAATACTCCATGCTCTGTTGTCTGAGTGTTTTCACCACAAATGTAATGTAAAAAAAAATCGATAATTATTGTACTTGAAAACTTTAGAAGAGAAATCAGCAACTGAACGTTATTTAAGGTTTATCAGAAGAGAAAATGTGTTTTCTTCAAAAGTGAATATTTATCGAAAAATTATAGAAAAATTTCTATAGAGAAAAACTTTATCGATAGTTTTCTCAATAGAAAGAAAATTAATCGAAAATTTGCTATTGAAATAAAATAAAAAATAATTTTTAACAATTTTTTTATAGAAAGAAAATTATAGGTCCATATACTAGTGCATAGAATAGTATAAAGTGTATTCAATATACTAATGCATAGAGTAATGTATAGAGTAGTCTATACACTAGTGCATAGATTAGTTAATAGACTAGTTCATAGGGAAGTCCATGGAGTGGTCAATGGACTATTCCATAGAGTGTTTAATGGAGTAGTCAACAGATTAGTCTAGAGAGTAGTCAATAGACTTATCCATAAAGTCGTCAATAGACTTGTCCATAGAGAAGCCAATAGACTTATCAATACTAGTCTACAGAGTAGTTAATTGACAAGTCCAGAGAGTATTCAATATACTAATGCATAGAGTAGTTCATACACTAGTGCACTGATTAGTCAATAGACTATTCAATGGAGTGGTCAATGGACTATTCCATAGAGTGGTTAATAGACTACTTCATGAAGTAGTCAACAGATTAGTCTAGAGAGTAGTCAATAGACTCATCCATAAAGTCGTCATTAGACTTGTCCATAGAGATGCCAATAAAGTAATCCACAGAATAGTCAATAGAGTAGTCATGATAGTCGTCAATAGACTTGTCCGTAGAGAAGCCAATAGACTAATCAATAGAATAGTCAATAGAATAGTCTACAGAGTAGTTAAGAGACTAGTCCAGAGTGTATTCAATATACTAGTGCGTAGAGTAGTCCATATACTAGTGCATAGAGTAGTCAACAGATTAGTCCATAGAGTAGTCAATAGAATAGTCCATAGAGTAGTCAATAGACTAGTCCATGGAGTAGGCAATAGACTAGTCTATGGAGTAGTCATAAAGTGGTCAATGTTCTAGCCCATAGAGTGGTCAAAGGAGTAGTCCATATAATAGTTAATAGAATTGTTCATGAAGTAGTCAACCGATTAGTCTAGAGAGTAATGAATAGAATTTTTTTTATAGAAAAGAAAATTTATCGAAAATTTTCTATAGAAATAGTATTTAATGAAAATTTTTAATTTTAATCGAAAATTTTCTCTATATAAAAAACTTTTCAAAAATTTCTATAGAGAAGAAAATTTATCAAAAAATGTTTATAAAAAGGATATTTAATAAAAACTTTCTAATATTTATTGATAATTTTTTCTATAAGAAGAAAATTTATTTTTATTGAAAATTTTCTATTGAAAAGAAAATGTATGTATATTTTCCTATAGAAAAGAAAACTTATCGAAAATTTTCTATAGAAAGGATATTTAATAAACATTTTCTAACATTTATCGATAATTTTCTCTATAGAAAGAAAATTTATCATTAATTGCCTCTACAGAAAGAAAATTTTCCATAGAAAAGAAAATTAAATGAAAAATTTTTATAGAAAATAAAATTAAATGAAAATTTTCTATAGAGACGATATTTAATGAAAATTTTCTAAGAAAGAAAATTTATCAAAAAATTTCTATAGGAAAGAAAATTGTTTTACTAGAAAGAAATCTCATTAAAATTCTCAATAAGCAGAAAATTCTCTATAAGAAAAAAGATAGATTTCTTTTTGGAAACAAAATTAATTAAAAAAATTTCTGCATAAAATAGAAATTTTTTTCTCTATAAAAAGAATATTTTCTATAAGAAAGTAAATTGTTTATAAATTTTCTTTAAGAAAATTTTCTATAAGATTTAAAAATTTATAAAAACAAATTATTACAAATGTTCCCTACAGATATGCAATCTATAGAAAATGTTCTACAAATAAATCAAATTTTTCTATATAAAGAAACGTTTCTATGGTTTTTTGTTCATTCAAATGAAATTTCGTTCCTAATGCATTGGAAGATGACTAACAATATCCATCTGTTACAACATCTTCTAAAGTATCCACCTTAACCACTAACTCATGTGTAGCATGCAAAAAATAATAAAAGTTTAACTGAAGTTAAAATCAGCCATATTGAATTAAAAATTTGTTTTATATCCTGGAAGCACGTTGCATGTATGAGAATATTTGCAATACAAAAGAGCTGTTACCAGTACACACGTCTTTATGAAAGTATAAATGTCTATGTTGGATTGAGCAAATATCCCGGCAGTTCGGAGCAACCTTGTACTCTTTAGATTTCTTAACAACACGAAAATTACCAACTGATTACTTATTTAATGCATAACCTAGCATTACAAAACTTACAAAAGAACTTTTCTCAGTATAACAAAATTACAATACATACAAATTAAGTCCCCTAAAAACTTTGAATTAAGTCAATCGCCTTCTTTGATAATTTAACTCCTTTCCAAACCAGCTGGGCCACTTGTCTGCTGTGTCTATTCGTGTGCATTTCTATGGTTTAGTTTGTGTTAGTATAAGTTTTATTTGTCGACAGTGTGTGAGTGACTCTTATAAAAATAAATGTTTATTTATTTCCACAAGACATTGCATTATATAAAAATATTCACTCAAATAAAGAAAAAAAACTAATTCTATACACGCAAACATTCACCCATAGAAATACATATACATACAAACACATGTATTTTTATATTTTATATATTTTTATTTGCAAAAGTCCTTTTTCAATTGTATTTGTTTAACAATGAATATTTGCTTGAGTTTGTTATATGTCTGCATGTGTATGAAATAAAGGATAAAAACATGTGTGTGAGGGGGTGAATATTAGAAGGTCTTTGTATGCGTGTGACATTGCTTCAGATGTTATTAAAGGGGTAGTTAAGCATGGCTGCCCACAGTACCCCCACAAATATTCATTATATTAAGTTCGGTTCAGAATAAGGGTTTTCAAATTGCATTTATAAATTTTTTTCTAAAAAAAGAAATTTATTTTTTTAAGAGAAAATTTTATGAAAATTTCTGTAAAAAAGAATTTATCGAAATATTTCTATAAAAAAGGATATTTATTAAAAATTTACTGAAAAATTTCTAATTTTTGTGGAATAGTCAAGAGACTAGTTCATAGAGTAGTCAATAGGGTACTCCATAGAGTGGTCAATAGGCTACTCCATAGAGTAGCCAATAGTCTAGTCCATAGAGTAGCCAATAGATTCGTTTATAGAGTAGTCAATAGACTAGACCATAGAGTAGTCAATACACTAATCTATAGAATAGTCAATAGACTAATCTATAGAATAGTCAATAGACTAATCCATATAGTAGTCAAGAGACTAGTCCATAGAGTACTTAACAGACTAGCCCATAGAGTTGTCAATAGACTAATCCATAGAGTGGTTAAAAGACAAGAGACTAGTTCATATAATAGTGAATAGAGTTGTGAATAGACTAATGCATAGAGTAGTCAATAGACTAATCCTTACAATAGTGCATGGAACAGTCAAGAGACTAGTGCACAGAGTAGTCCTTAGAGTCAATATAATATTCCATAGAGTAGTGAATATACTAATCCACAGAGTAGTCAATAGTCTGGTCCATAAAGTAGTCTAATCCTTAGAGCAGTCTAGTCCAGAGAGTGGTGCATAGAGTAGTCCATATACTACTCAATAGACTAGTATATGGAGAACTTAATGGATTAGTTCATAAGATTGTCAATAGACTAGTTTATAGGAGATCAAGAGATTAGTGCTTACAGTAGTCAATAGATTAATCCATAGGGTAGTCAATAGACTAGTTCATATTGTAATCAATATACTAGTCCATAGACCGGTCTATAGAGTTGTTGTATAGTAAATATAGTAGTTCATAGAGTGGTTAATTGACTAGTTCATGGAGTAGTCAGCAGATTAGTCTGGAGAGTAGTCAATGGACTAATCTATAGAGTAGTCAATAAACGATCCAATCCATAGAGTAGTCAAGAAAACAGTGAACAAAGTATTTCATATATAAGAGAATAGAGTAGCCAATAGTAGTTCATAAAGTAGTTATTACACTAGTCCATAGAGTAGTCAAGAGACTATTCCATAGAGTACTTAAGAGACTATTCCATAGAGTTGTCAATGAACTAATCCATAGAGTGGTTAAAAAACTAGTTCATGAAGTAGTCAATAGACTAATCCATAGATTAGCCAATATACTAATACATAGAGTTGTCAATAGATTAGTCCAGAAAGTAGTCATTATACTAATGCATAGAGTAGTCAATACACTTGTCCATAGAGTAGTCAATAGACATGACCACAGAGTACTCAATAGTCAAATCAATAGAAAAGACAAGATACTAGTCCATAGAGTAGTCAAGAGACTAGTCTTTAGAGTAGTCAAGAGACTAGTCCATAGAGTAGTCAAGAGACTAGTCTTTAGAGTAGTCAAGAGACTAGTCCATAGAGTAGTCAAGAGACTAGTCCATAGAGTAGTCAAGAGACAAGCCTATAAAGTACTTAAGGGACTAGTGCATAGAGTAGTCAAGAGTCTAGTCGATAGAGTAGTCGAGTGACTAGTCCATAGAGTAGTCCAGAGACTAGTCCATAAAGTACTTAAGGGACCAGTCTATAGAGTAGTCAAGAGACTAGTCGATAGAGTAGTCAAGTGACTAGTCCATAGACTACTTAAGTGACTATTCCATAGAGTACTCAATAAACTAGTCCATATAGTAGTCAAGAGACTAGTCCAGAGAGAAGTCCATATACAAATGCAGTAGAGTAGTCAGAAGACTTTGATCGAAATTTTCAATTTAAAATTTTCTCCAAAAATGAAAACTGTTCGAGATTTTCTCTAGAGAAAAAACAGGTAATTCTATTAAAATAAAATTTATTAATAATTTCTTGAACAAAGAAACCCTATTTTAAGATGATATATATATAAAAAGAAATAAAATTGCATTAAAAATAAATTTTTGTACAATTTATATTTTCACTGCGTTAATAAGGGGGAGTCAGTCTATACGTTAGACCAATATAATATTAACCCCCCCAAATCGTATGCAGTGAAATGAAAGTGAGTGTCAAAGTATGTACTTTCATTTGGCACATTCTACAAATATAAATAGACGACGTTGGTTTTTTTCCTTGCTTAAAACCACCCTTTATAATGTGGTTCATTTTTGCACAAAACAGATTATTAACAAATATAAAAGCGAAATAAGAAAAATTTGTAGAAATCACATTTATTTGGAGGTTATTTTCTGGGGTTTTTCTTGGAATTAATTTAAAGTATTGTACTAAAACGTGATCACCTACTGTGGAGGTTTACGTGTGTTGGTAAAATATTATAAACGATCGTAATGATCGTAGAATGTTCTATGTGTGGGCTTTTTTTAACACTTTAATTGATTAAATTTGTTATCCTTAATTAAATCCTTAGTTAAAGTGCTGCTAACAAAAAGTCCTTTTAATTTGCTTAACAACATTACTCGATTGTTGTAACTTCCACCTAAATCCTCTTGAATATTTTATAGGATTACAGACAACACTTCAGGTACTTTAATTACATAAAACATATTTTTTGCAACAGTAAAATGTTAAATATATTAAAACAATCCTAAAGAAAAACATATTTTTTCGCCTTCAGTTTAAAAGATTAAAATAATATTTATTTCAAGTTTATAGTTCAATTCCATATTATCCTCCATGTGCATTAATTAAAATGATAATTGATGAAATATTCATTGCTCATCGTATATACGTGCTCGTGGCACATTTATGTCTCTAAAGTGGCATGAATAAGCCACTAGTCTGTAAAACCACTTTACCTTTTCAACAAAAAACAAAAGGACAAATCAACCCTTAATGTTTTCGAAAGCAGTACTACTATGAAAACAACCCTTAGATATTAGAAATTAAAAATGATTACTCTTATATTTTATAGACCTTATCGGTGAAATTATTATAAATTTTCTTTTCTAATGTAAAAATAAAAACTATTTATTAGTAATTAAAATATCAGCTGTTAGGAAAAACCAAATAACATTAAAGTTTTATTTTCACTATGAATCATTAAAGTAGTTGAGGTAAAAAGGAAAATATAAACTAAAATTTAAGAAAAAAAAAAACAGTTTTACACCTTTAAAAAAAACAAGACTCTTTCCACAAAACAATTTGTGTTGAAACATTGGTGTAGTAAGCACGTTTCATGCCAAAAGGGATAACAAGCAGCCATTAAACGGAAACCCCTTCACAAACACATATACATATGTACAACTCTACAATCGAATTACACACTCACACACACATACATACATTGCTTTACTTGTAGTTTGGGGTATTGAAGTTGTAATAACACGTTACCAAATCAAATAGAAATAAGAGAACGTGTTGTTTACAGTTATATTCAAATTAGTATTAAAAGAGAAAGAAAGAAAAAAAAAGAAGAAGTGTCAACGGTAGCTGTTCAGGAAATGAATACTATAACAAAATTTATGTAAGTAAAATATTTTTTGATGATAACTGAGACTTTTTTAGTCCCACCTACAGTACACATTCTATTATACTACAGACACCTTGTCTGAGATCGATAGACTAGACTATAGACTAGACTTTAGACTAGACTATAGACTAGACTATAGACTAGACTATAGACTAGACTATAGACTAGACTATAGACTAGACTATAAACTAGACTATAGACTAGACTATAGACTAGACTATAGACTAGACTATAGACTAGACTATAGACTAGACTATAGACTAGACTATAGACTAGACTATAGACTAGACTATAGACTAGACTATAGACTAGACTATAGACTAGACTATAGACTAGACTATAGACTAGACTATAGACTAGACTATAGACTAGACTATAGACTAGACTATAGACTAGACTATAGACTAGACTATAGACTAGACTATAGACTAGACTATAGACTAGACTATAGACTAGACTATAGACTAGACTATAGACTAGACTATAGACTAGACTATAGACTAGACTATAGACTAGACTATAGACTAGACTATAGACTAGACTATAGACTAGACTATAGACTAGACTAAAGACTAGACTATAGACTAGACTATAGACTAGACTATAGACTAGACTATAGACTAGACTATAGACTAGACTATAGACTAGACTATAGACTATAGACTATAGACTAGACTATAGACTAGACTATAGACTAGACTATAGACTAGACTATAGACTAGACTATAGACTAGACTATAGACTAGACTATAGACTAGACTATAGACTAGACTATAGACTAGACTATAGACTAGACTATAGACTAGACTATAGACTAGACTATAGACTAGACTATAGACTAGACTATAGACTAGACTATAGACTAGACTATAGACTAGACTATAGACTAGACTATAGACTAGATATAGACTAGACTATAGACTAGACTATAGACTAGACTATAGACTAGACTATAGACTAGACTATAGACTAGACTATAGACTAGACTATAGACTAGACTATAGACTAGACTATAGACTAGACTATAGACTAGACTATAGACTAGACTATAGACTAGACTATAGACTAGACTATAGACTAGACTATAGACTAGACTATAGACTAGACTATAGACTAGACTATAGACTAACTTATAGACTAGACTATAGACTAGACTATAGACTAGACTATAGACTAGACTATAGACTATAGACTAGACTATAGACTAGACTATAGACTAGACTATAGACTAGACTATAGACTAGACTATAGACTAGACTATAGACTAGACTATAGACTAGACTATAGACTAGACTATAGACTAGACTATAGACTAGACTATAGACTAGACTATAGACTAGACTATAGACTAGACTATAGACTAGACTATAGACTAGACTATAGACTAGACTATAGACTAGACTATAGACTAGACTATAGACTAGACTATAGACTAGACTATAGACTAGACTATAGACTAGACTATAGACTAGACTATAGACTAGACTATAGACTAGACTATAGACTAGACTATAGACTAGACAATAGACTAGACCATAGACTAGACTATAGACTAGACTATAGACTAGACTATAGACTAGACTATAGACTAGACCATAGACTATACTATAGACTAGACTATAGACTAGACTAAAGACTAGACTATAGACTAGACTATAGACTAGACTATAGACTAGACTATAGACTAGACTAGTTCATAGACTGGACATTGGCCTCGTGAATAGAGTAATCGAAAACCAGTTCATAGACTAGTCCATGGAGACAATATACAAATTTATAGAGTAATAAGTGGGGTAGTGCATAAAGTAGTCAATAGACCCATTCATATTGATAAGTCCGCGATCTTTTAAACATTACATTTAAAAAAAAGAACATTTTTTTTTTGTAAATCAAATTAAATTAATAGAATTGCTATGAAATTATTAATTTAAAAGCAATGTACATCACATTAGTTTGATTCACCTACAGCTGCCTGTAATTAAAAATCGCAGACCACACATTTTATGCCGATAGCAATAAACGTTATGACATGTTTAGGCTTAAAAAGAAGTGCGTCACACCCTCATTATAATTTTGTGAAAAGGTGGTTGAAATGAAAAATTCTAGATCGAAATTGGGGAGGAATATAAAAAAATGCTGCTGCTGCTGCTGCTGCTGCTGCACATAAATCTATAAAAATTGCTGAACTAACAAACAGCTGTTAAAATTAAGGTGTTCGTTCTATGAGTTAGATTTTTAAGAAAATTTTGTGTATTTTATGATCCAGCTGGAAGGTGTGTTAATAAAATCACAAGTTCTTTTTTATGTAAAAAAACATGAACAGAAAAACACCTTTCAGCTCATATTGGTAATATTACAGACAATACTCCCTTATGTCGAGAATATTCCTAGAACTAATCTTCTATCTGAATAAAATTTTTCAGCTGGACCAATTATCTTATTCCAATAAGACTTCTTTCCTCGTTTAAGCAATAGCAAAATGTTGTAGAATGATTATGTTCTAATTCATGAAATATTTCCGAAAAATTGAAAACCAATAAATATTATAAATCAATGATATTTGTGAATGTAATGGTGGATACAATACTCTTATATAATATTCTTTATCATTTCTCTATGGTTTCTTAGTCAGTTTTTCCAGCTGGGTGGTTATACATAAAAAAATTTCATGAATATTTCCTTTAATTATAGTTTTCTTCCTGTTCCAAGTATAAATTAAATTAATTTATGTCTTTAAATAATACTCGCGGCCTTAAATGGTAAATTAATTTCTTTAACTTTTTTTTTTAAAAATCGTAATAAAATGGAAATAATGAATTAACATATAGATATTGCAGTTATGGAAGTAGTTGAAGCTCTTCAGTAGATTAAAATAATCTTAATAAAGATATTTTACAAAATTTTCTTTAAAAGGAAAAAATTATAAAAAAATAAAATTTATCGAAAATTTTCTGTTGAAAATAAAAATAAATTTTCTATAAAAAGAAAAAGAAATTTTTCTAAAAATAAATAATTTTGACAAAAATTAATTCCTAAATTTTCTATAAAATGACAAGTTCAAACAGTCATTTTATAGACTGGTCCATGGAGTAGACAATAGATCAGTCCATAGTGTAGATAATAGACTAGTTCACAGACTAGTCAAGAGACAAGTTTGTAGACAAGTTGATGGGTAGGTTCAAAGCGTTGCCAAAAAATTTATTTAATGAGTATCCAATAGACTAAAGAGTAGTCAATAGTCTAGCCCATAGTACAGTCAACAGACTAGTCCCTAGAGTAGTCAACAGACTAATCTACAGAGTTGTGAACGGACAAGTAATCAATAGTAAATGGACTAGTTCTTAGAGCAGTCAATAGACTAGTTCATGGAGTAGTCAATAGACTAGTTCATAGAGTAGCAAATAGACTAATTCATAGAGTAGTCAATAGATTAGTTCATAGAGTAGTAAATAGACTAGTTCATAGAGTAGTCAATAGACTAGTTTATGAAGTAGACAATAGACTTTTTTATAGAGTAGCCAATAGACTAGTCCATATAGTGGGCAAAGTAGAGTACTCTAGACAAAGTAGAGTAGCCAATAGACTAATACATAGAATAGTCAATAGATTAGTTCATAGAGTAGTAAATAGACTAGTTCATAGAGTAGTCAATAGACTAGTTTATGAAGTAGTCAATAGACTTTTTTATAGAGTAGCCAATAATCTAGTCCACATAGTGGGCAAAGGATTAGTTCAAAGACTAGTTTATAGACTAGTGTCTAGTCCATACACCTGTCAATAGATTAGTCCATAGAGTAGTAAAAAACTGGTCCATAATACAGTACAGATCCACAGAGTAGCCAAAAGACTAATCCACTAGATTAGTCCAAAGACATATCACTGGATTAGTCTAAATACTATTCCATAGAACAGTCAATAGCCAAGTCCATGCACCAGTCAATAGATTTTTCCATAAAATAGTCAAAAATTGGTCTTTAAAATAGTCAATAGACTTTTCCATGGAGTAGTCAATAGACTAGTTAATAGAGTAGTCAACAGATTAGTTCAAAGAGTAGTCAACAGACAAGTCCATAGACTAGACAATAGAGTAGTCAATAGACTTGTCTAAAGTAGTCAATAGACTTGTCTAGAGTAGTCAATAGACTTGTCTAGAGTAGTCAATAGACATGTCTAGAGTAGTCTAGACAAGTCTAGAGTAGTCAATAGACTAGAGTAGTCAATAGACTAGTCTAGAGTACTCAATAGACTAGTCTTAAGTAGTTAAGCTAGTCTAAAGTAGTTAATAGTCGAGTCTAGATTAGTTAAGAGTAGTCAATAGACTAGTCTAGAGTAGTCAGTAGACTAGTCAATGAACTACTTCAATAAAACACACACACACACTTTAACAAATAAAAAATATTTTAAATACTTATATTTCAATTAAAATGACATTTATTGTTAAACATTTAAAGAACATTTTACTTCATTTACCATTGAATCAATATAATATTTACGTAAAATATGTATGTAAATATGAAAAGCATTAAGAGAAAGGTAAAAAAAATATACAAGAAGATTTATAGCCTTAAGGACTGTCAAAAGGATTTTAAGTTGTTGGTGTTTTACTTTTATCTGTTTATTTATTTTGCTGATTATAGAGTAAACATTTCGGTAGAGGCATAAATAAAATGATTTTATAAAAATTAAGGAAATTAAATATTGAAAATGTTTTCGTATTTTTATTAATATAAATCTTAATTGAATCAATAATTGCAGTAGTAAATGTGGTGGCAATTAATAATAGCTTAAGTCGAATTATTGAATTTTGTGAAATTTTTTTCTTGGAAATTTTAGTAAAATAAAAATGAATTATTTTTCAAATTCCATAATTGACTTTGTGTGTTATTGTTTGTTACCATAAATATGTGGATTTTTGAAGTGAAAATTTAATTTAAAATAAATTAATTGTTATTGTAGCCTAGAAGAATGGGGAACTTGAGCCATTTCTAGTTAAGGCTATTAAAGGCTAACTCTTTCCCTTCTTTAAAAATATCAGTTTTTGACATTTAAAATCTTATACTTCTTTTGTTTATCTTGCCAAAAATCTTACAACTTTATTTTAACAATAATAATATTATTTTAGTAAAATTTTTTACGAGTCTCTATCAAGTATAAAAAGATTTAAAATTTTTTTAATACAACTTTTTTTCGCTCTTAATTAATCTTTTACATTTGGGGATTTCACTTGTATGTGTATTTAAGCATTAAAATGAATTGAAAATTTTTTATGCAAAAGTAACAATAACAAACACTATAAAAGTAGTAAATAAATAAAATACATTTACGTGTAAACTTTTAAGCATGTTAAGCTATATATACCCCGTAGAACTGGGAACCAATAGATTACATACAGCACTCCTAACCATATATACAAACACAAACCCTTCACCCGTCTCCTAATAATTGACAATTGCCTATGCAAACTTAAATTCTCTTTCAGGATCTGCAGGGTTTATATAAAAGCAAAATTTGTTTATATATGTATGCGTACGAATCTCACAAATCCCCTCAGATTCATGTAGTTTTAATGTAGTTGTTTTTGTTTGTTTGTTGTCGCATTGCTTGTTTTACTCATCATCAGAGAAGCAATTTAAAATGTCGGCCTCTAGAGGTGATTAACCTTTGTTTGTGTTTTGTTGATGTTGTTGTTTTATAACTTTTGTTTTTATTATTATTGTTGTTCTTGTTTTATATAGTTTTTCTTTAACATTTATCCATACCCTACTACTACCACTAGTACTAAGTTGTTTACTTTCCAAGAGAATTGCTAGCAAACGCTGCAAAATAAACAGAAGAACCCGAGAATAAAAGGAATAATTATTAATCATTAAAAAACATACATGCAGTGGGAATAAGATAAACAGTCTATAGAAAATGTGTAATCAGGACGAATGAAAATTCTACAGTGAAGCCTACATGAAAGTCTTTAGACTATCCTGTAGGCTTCACTGTAGAATTTTCCATCGTTCTGATCACACATAGAATAGTCCATAGTCTAGACTATAGAATAGTCCTAACTCAAGATAATAGAAGAGTCTAGAGTCAAGAATATGCAATAGTCTATAGTTGAGACTATAGAATAGTCTATAGTCAAGACTATAGAAAAGTCTATAGTCAAGACTACCGAATAGTCTATAGTCAAGACTATAGAATAGTCTATAGTCAAGACTATGGAATAGTCTATAGTCAAGACTATAGTCTACAGTCAAGACTATAGAATAATCTATAGTCAAGACAATAGAATAGTCCATAGTCAAGACTATAGAATAGTTTATAGTCAAGACTATAGAATAGACTAAAGTCAAGACTATAGAATAGTCTATAGTCAAGACTATAGAATAGTCTATAGTCAAGACTATAGAATAGTCTATAGTCAAGACTATAGAATAGTCTATAGTCAAGACTATAGAATAGTCTATAGTCAAGAATATAGAACAGTCTATAGTCAAGACTATAGAATAGTCTATAGTCAAGACTATAGAATAGTCTATAGTCAAGACTATAGAATAGTCTATAGTCAAGACTATAGAATAGTCTATAGTCAAGACTATAGAATAGTCTATAGTCAAGACTATAGAATAGTCTATAGTCAAGACTATAGAATAGTCTATAGTCAAGACTATAGAATAGTCTATAGTCAAGACTATAGAATAGTCTATAGTCAAGACTATAGAATAGTCTATAGTCAAGACTATAGAATAGTCTATAGTCAAGACTATAGAATAGTCTATAGTCAAGACTATAGAATAGTCTATAGTCAAGACTATAGAATAGTCTATAGTCAAGACTATAGAATAGTCTATAGTCAAGACTATAGAATAGTCTATAGTCAAGACTATAGAATAGTCTATAGTCAAGACTATAGAATAGTCTATAGTCAAGACTATAGAATAGTCTATAGTCAAGACTATAGAATAGTCTATAGTCAAGACTATAGAATAGTCTATAGTCAAGACTATAGAATAGTCTATAGTCAAGACTATAGAATAGTCTATAGTCAAGACTATAGAATAGTCTATAGTCAAGACTATAGAATAGTCTATAGTCAAGACTATAGAATAGTCTATAGTCAAGACTATAGAATAGTCTATAGTCAAGACTATAGAATAGTCTATAGTCAAGACTATAGAATAGTCTATAGTTAAGACTATAGAATAGTCTATAGTCAAGACTATAGAATAGTCTATAGTCAAGACTATAGAATAGTCTATAGTCAAGACTATAGAATAGTCTATAGTCAAGACTATAGAATAGTCTATAGTCAAGACTATAGAATAGTCTATAGTCAAGACTATAGAATAGTCTATAGTCAAGACTATAGAATAGTCTATAGTCAAGACTATAGAATAGTCTATAGTCAGGACTATAGAATAGTCTATAGTCAGGACTATAGAATAGTCTATAGTCAGGACTATAGAATAGTCTATAGTCAAGACTATAGAATAGTCTATAGTCCAGACTATAGAATAGTCTATATTCCAGACTATAGAATAGTCTATATTCCAGACTATAGAATAGTCTATATTCCAGACTATAGAATAGTCTATATTCCAGACTATAGAATAGTCTATATTCCAGACTATAGACTATTCTATAGTCTATAGCCCAGACTATAGAATAGTCTATAGTCAAGACTATAGATTAGTCTATAGTCAAGACTATAGAATAGTCTATAGTCAAGACTATAGAATAGTCTATAGTCAAGACTATAGAATAGTCTATAGTCAAGACTATAGAATAGTCTATAGTCAAGACTATAGAATAGTCTATAGTCAAGACCTTAGAATAATCTATTGTCAAGACTATAAATTAGTCTATAGTCAAGATTATAGAATAGTCTATAGTCAAGACTATAGAGACTACAGAATTGCCCAAAGTCGATACTATAGAAAAGTCTATAGTCGATACTATAGAAAAGTCTATAGTCGATACTATAGAAAAGTCTATAGTCGATACTATAGAAAAGTCTATTGTAAAGTCTATAGACGAGACTATAGAAAAGTCTATAGACGAGACTTTAGAAAAATCTAAAGACGAGACTATAGAAAAGCTTATAGACGAGACTATAGATAAGTCTATAGTCGATACTAAAGAAAAGTCTGTAGTCGATATTATAGAAAACTTTATAATCTAGACTATAAAATTTTTAAAACATTTTTAGTTTGTATTATCGATTTTTTTCCTAGTATATGTATGTATGTGTTTTTAAATCCTCTAACAAAATAATATTTAAAATAAAACCAACCTTTTAGTTCATTTACCACATACATATGTACATGAAATTTGGTTTCATTTTAAATATTACAATTCATTTACATTTACAATACCATTGAAAAACATTTTTTTAAATAAAATGTTAGTTACCAAAAAAAGGTTTAAATATAATACCAACATAATTCAAATATTGTTCTCGTACAATTGTTAAATTGGTTGCTATTATTGCAAAAATTTTCAACATATGTCAATTATTTTGAATGTGTTAGAGTTTACAAACAGATAAACAAATTCATATAAACATAGATTTTAATGTACATACATATGTATGTATTGTATTCATATGTTTTTAAAGTGAAAAATTTAAATTTTTCTAAAATGCTGTTTTGTTGAGTTGTGTTGTAAACAAATTTCAACAATAGTTGAATTATTCTGTAACATTAATTCTATTTATCTGTTGTTGCTAGTATTGTTACTGGAATAGTCCTTGATGTACATAGATTTCATTGTTATAATAAAATGGAAATTATTCGGGATGTGGAAAGTATTCTTAGAAATAAGCATAATATTAGAATATTATGTTTGATGTTTGAATAAGTATCGATAACTTAGTATGATTGTCTAGTTGAATAATATGCATGTGTTTGTATTGTATAACAACCCCTACACACATCTAACAATAATATCAAATGTCAAAGTTTCTTAGATTATAACACATAATTTTAAAAACTGAAAAGTTTCAATACACATACATACATTTTTTTAATTATATATGACATACAAATGTATTTATGTATCACATATTATGTATGTCAAAATTACATTCTTTTGTTATAAAAATTTATTATCATAATCATAATTGCAGCTTTTCAAAAATTTTCATTTATCTTAAAATTGATTTTGATATGAATATTGTTATTGGAATAAAACTACTTGTTGAGGAGTTACGAGATTTTTCAATTTAGTGTAGAACGGACAAACTCTAGATAAACGAAACTAATGAATAGTCTATAATATCAACTATAGAATAGTTTATAGTCACGACTATATAATAGATATAATAGATTATAAATAAGTCTGTAGTCTTGACTATAGAACAGTCTATAGTCTTGATTATAGAACAGTCTATAGTCTTGACTATAGAACAGTCTATAGTCTTGACTATAGAATAGTTTAAAGTCTTGACTATAGAATAATCTAAAGTCTTGACTATAGAATAGTCTATAGTCTTGACTATAGAATAGTCTATAGCCTTGACTATAGAATAGTCTATAGTCTTGACTATAGAATAGTCTATAGTCTTGACTATAGAATAGTCTATAGTCTTGACTATAGAATAGTCTATAGTCTTGACTATAGAATAGTCTATAGTCTTGACTATAGAATAGTCTATAGTCTTGACTATAGAATAGTCTATAGTCTTGACTATAGAATAGTCTATAGTCTTGACTATAGAATAGTCTATAGTCTTGACTATAGAATAGTCTATAGTCTTGACTATAGAATAGTCTATAGTCTTGACTATAGAATAGTCTATAGTCTTGACTATAGAATAGTCTATAGTCTTGACTATAGAATAGTCTATAGTCTTGACTATAGAATAGTCTATAGTCTTGACTATAGAATAGTCTATAGTCTTGACTATAGAATAGTCTATAGTCTTGACTATAGAATAGTCTATAGTCTTGACTATAGAATAGTCTATAGTCTTGACTATAGAATAGTCTATAGTCTTGACTATAGAATAGTCTATAGTCTTGACTATAGAATAGTCTATAGTCTTGACTATAGAATAGTCTATAGTCTTGACTATAGAATAGTCTATAGTCTTGACTATAGAATAGTCTATAGTCTTGACTATAGAATAGTCTATATTCTTGACTATAGAATAGTCTATAGTCTTGACTATAGAATAGTCTATAGTCTTGACTATAGAATAGTCTATAGTCTTGACTATAGAATAGTCTATAGTCTTGACTATAGAATAGTCTATAGTCTTGACTATAGATTAGTCTATAGTCTTGACTATAGAATAGTCTATAGTCTTGACTATAGAATAGTCTATAGTCTTGACTATAGATTAGTCTATAGTCTTGACTATAGAATAGTCTATAGTCTTGACTATAGAATAGTCTATAGTCTTGACTATAGAAAAGTCTATAGTCTTGACTATAGAATAGTCTATAGTCTTGACTATAGAATAGTCTATAGTCTTGACTATAGAATAGTCTATAGTCTTGACTATAGAATAGTCTATAGTCTTGACTATAGAAAAGTCTATAGTCTTGACTATAGAAAAGTCTATAGTCTTGACTATAGAAAAGTCTATAGTCTTGACTATAGAATAGTCTATAGTCTTGACTATAGAATAGTCTATAGTCTTGACTATAGAATAGTCTATAGTCTTGACTATAGAATAGTCTATAGTCTTGACTATAGAATAGTCTATAGTCTTGACTATAGAATAGTCTATAGTCTTGACTATAGAATAGTCTATAGTCTTGACTATAGAATAGTCTATAGTCTTGACTATAGAATAGTCTATAGTCTTGACTATAGAATAGTCTATAGTCTTGACTATAGAATAGTCTATAGTCTTGACTATAGAATAGTCTATAGTCTTGACTATAGAATAGTCTATAGTCTTGACTATAGAATAGTCTATAGTCTTGACTATAGAATAGTCTATAGTCTTGACTATAGAATAGTCTATAGTCTTCCCTATAGAATAGTCTATAGTCTTCCCTATAGAATAGTCTATAGTCTTGGCTATAGAATAGTCTATAGTCTTGACTATAGAATAATCTATAGTCTTGACTATAGAATAGTCCATAGTCTTGACTATAGAATAGTCTATAGTCTTGGCTATAGAATTGTCTATAGTCTTGACTATAGAATTGTCTATAGTCTTGACTATAGAATTGTCTACAGTCTTCCCTATAGAATAGTCTATAGTCTTGGCTATAGAATAGTCTATAGTCTTGACTATAGAATAGTCTATAGTCTTGACTATAGAATAGTCCATAGTCTTGACTATAGAATAGTCTATAGTCTTGACTATAGAATTGTCTATAGTCTTGACTATAGAATAGTCTATAGTCTTGACTATAGAATTGTCTATAGTCTTGACTATAGAATAGTCTATAGTCTTGACTATAGAATAGTCTATAGTCTTGACTATAGAATAGTCTATAGTCTTGACTATAGAATAGTCTATAGTCTGGACTATAGAATAGTCTATAGTCTTGACTATAGAATAGTCTATAGTCTTGACTATAGAATAGTCTATAGTCTTGACTATAGAATAGTCTATAGTCTTGACTATAGAATAGTCTATAGTCTTGACTATAGAATAGTCTATAGTCTTGACTATAGAATAGTCTATAGTCTTGACTATAGAATAGTCTTTAGTCTTGGCTATGGAATAGTCTATAGTTTTGGCTATAGAATAGTCTATATTCTTTTCTGTAGAATATTCTATAGTCTTGACTATAGATTAGTCTATAGTCTTGACTATGGAATAGTCTATAGTTTTGACTATTGAAGAGTCTATAGTCTTGACTATAGAAGAGTCTATAATCTTGATTATAGAAGAGTTTATTGTCTTGACTATAGAAGGGTCGATAAAAGAGTATAGAGTCTTATGTATAGAATAGTAAAATCAATAAACAAACTATAGCACAGTCTGTAATCTCGATTACAAAAAACAATATATGTAAGGCATCTTTATACCCTTTTACAATTTCTACTTTTTATATATTTTAAATTATGACCTAAAGCAATAAAAATGCCAAATAAATTTTGTTGTCCCAATAAAAAGTCAAATGATACAATTTAATTTTATATGACAAATTTTGTTAATAAAAGGCCTTTAATTGTTAAAAAAAATCTATTGTTTAATAACAAATAAAACTCTGCAATAAAGATTTGAAATTGTATTTTTGTCATTGAAAAAATATACATACATGTATGTATACATGTGTATAAACATTAACCTTTTCACTTTCATTTCACTTAATTTTTAAGATCCTTTTTTCCGAACTCTCTAATCACAAAGAAAATCCTTTTTAGATATTTTTTTTTTAAAGAATGAAAGAAAAGCTTAATATGCCCTTAAGACCTTTTGGGTAGAGATTGCAATAGAAAACATTAGAATTGAATAGATTTTTGCACAAAAACATTATTTTATAGAGAAAATTACTAGGCCTTTACAATCCTTATTTAAAGTTTAATATTAAGTAGAAAATTATACATACATATGTATGCTCCGACATATGTACATATGTATGTTTATGTTTATGTATAGGAAAACTTACACAAATGAGAAAATTTGCTTAAACTATGATTGCTCATATTTGTCCTTAAATTGGTTTCTAGATATTTACTTTATGCATCAGACATAATAAAGAATATCTATACAAAACATTCGTATATGTACTACTGTATCTAAAAGATACATAAATTCAAATCTATGTATAGTAGTATATTTAGGATAAATACATATGTATTTTATTGAAGAGAATTTATAAGCCTCCAGTGAAAATAAATGTATGTGTGTTTGTTTGTATATTACTTTTATACAAATGAGAATGTCTGCGTAAGGAAATTAAAGAAACTTAAATCCTGTGTTTTATGAATTTCAAATATTTAATGAAGTATAAACTTTTCTGTGAAAACATAAACATACAACAGCATGTACATGTTCTCATAACATTTAACAGATGTGAAAGTTAGAAATTTAAAGTTATTTGACAATAAAGAAAGGGATTCAAAAGTTTATCACAATTATTTGTCTTAACTATATGATATCTTTTTGATTTTAATATTTTTTCCTCTCTCTTTTCAGATTAAAACATTTGCCATTTTGAAAAAAAATAAGTGGTAAGTTGCTAATACAATTACTTTAAATCTTCAAAACTTTTGAGCCAATTGAGTTTTTAAACCCAAAATATCAAATCTAAAAAAATCCCTAAAAAATCAGGTCATAATAATAAAATATTTTGAATTTAATTAAATTTTACTTTTTTTTGAAAACTTTAAGAATACCCTACACTACCATAGAGTGCTTGATAATTATTGTTCAAGAGATTATAAAATTGGTATATACTAGACTCTTGTCGTGACTATAGACCAGAAAATAGTCAGGAGAATAGTCGAGCTTTGGTCCTAACTCTAGATTAGACTATACACTAGGCTTGTCTATAGACTAGACTATAGACTAGACTATAGACTAGACTATAGACTAGACTATAGACTGGACTATAGACTAGACTATAGACTAGACTATAGACTAGACTATAGACTAGACTATAGACTGGACTATAGACTAGACTATAGACTAGACTATAGACTAGACTATAGACTAGACTATAGACTAGACTATAGACTAGACTATAGACTAGACTATAGACTAGACTATAGACTAGACTATAGACTAGACTATAGACTAGACTATAGACTAGACTATAGACTAGGCTATAGACTAGACTATAGACTAGACTATAGACTAGACTATCGACTAGACTATAGACTAGACTATAGACTAGACTATCGACTAGACTATAGACTAGACTATAGACTAGACTATAGACTAGACTATAGACTAGACTATAGACTAGACTATAGACTAGACTATAGACTAGACTATAGACTAGACTATAGACTAGACTATAGACTAGACTATAGACTAGACTATAGACTAGACTATAGACTAGACTATAGACTAGACTATAGACTAGACTATAGACTAGACTATAGACTAGACTATAGACTAGACTATAGACTAGACTATAGACTAGACTATAGACTAGACTATAGACTAGACTATAGACTAGACTATAGACTAGACTATAGACTAGACTATAGACTAGACTATAGACTAGACTATAGACTAGACTATAGACTAGACTATAGACTAGACTATAGACTAGACTATAGACTAGACTATAGACTAGACTATAGACTAGACTATAGACTAGACTATAGACTAGACTATAGACTAGACTATAGACTAGACTATAGACTAGACTATAGACTAGACTATAGACTAGACTATAGACTAGACTATAGACTAGACTAGACTATAGACTAGACTATAGACTAGACTATAGACTAGACTATAGACTAGACTATAGACTAGACTATAGACTAGACTATAAACTAGACTATAGACTAGACTATAGACTAGAATATAGACTAGACTATAGACTAGACTATAGACTAGACTACAGACTAGACTATAGACTAGACTATAGACTAGACTATAGACTAGACTATAGACTAGACTATAGACTAGACTCTAGACTAGACTATAGACTAGACTATAGACTAGACTATAGACTAGACTATAGACTAGACTATAGACTAGACTAGACTATAGACTAGACTAGACTATAGACTAGACTAGACTATAGACTAGACTATAGACTAGACTAGACTAGACTTTAGACTAGACTATAGACTAGACTATAGACTAGACTATAGACTAGACTATAGACTAGACTATAGACTAGACTATAGACTAGACTATAGACTAGACTATAGACTAGACTATAGACTAGACTATAGACTAGACTATAGACTAGACTATAGACTAGACTATAGACTAGACTATAGACTAGACTATAGACTAGACTATAGACTAGACTATAGACTAGACTATAGACTAGACTATAGACTAGACTATAGACTAGACTAGACTATAGACTAGACTAGACTATAGACTAGACTAGACTATAGACTAGACTAGACTATAGACTAGACTATAGACTAGACTATAGACTAGACTATAGACTAGACTATAGACTAGACTATAGACTAGACTATAGACTAGACTATAGACTAGACTATAGACTAGACTTTAGACTATAGACTAGACTATAGACTAGACTATAGACTAGACTATAGACTAGACTATAGACTAGACTATAGACTAGACTATAGACTAGACTATAGACTAGACTATAGACTAGACTATAGACTAGACTATAGACTAGACTATAGACTAGACTATAGACTAGACTATAGACTAGACTATAGACTAGACTATAGACTAGACTATAGACTAGACTATAGACTAGACTATAGACTAGACTATAGACTAGACTATAGACTAGACTATAGACTAGACTATAGACTAGACTATAGACTAGACTATAGACTAGACTATAGACTAGACTATAGACTAGACTATAGACTAGACTATAGACTAGACTATAGACTAGACTATAGACTAGACTATAGACTAGACTATAGACTAGACTATAGACTAGACTATAGACTAGACTATAGACTAGACTATAGACTAGACTATAGACTAGACTATAGACTAGACTATAGACTAGACTATAGACTAGACTATAGACTAGACTATAGACTAGACTATAGACTAGACTATAGACTAGACTATAGACTAGACTATAGACTAGACTATAGACTAGACTATAGACTAGACTATAGACTAGACTATAGACTAGACTATAGACTAGACTATAGACTAGACTATAGACTAGACTATAGACTAGACTATAGACTAGACTATAGACTAGACTACAGACTAGACTATAGACTAGACTACAGACTAGACTATAGACTAGACTATAGACTAGACTACAGACTAGACTATAGTATAGCACAGATTACAGACCGGACTGTGGGCTAGACTATAGTCCAGACTACAGACTAAACTATAGACTAGGCTAGACTACAGTCCAGATTATGGGCTAAACCATAGTCCAGCCTATAGAATAGACTATAGTCCCGACTATATTCTAGATTTTAGACTAGACTACAATTCAGCCAAAATGTAGGCTACCTAGTCTTAACTGTAAGCTAGGATATAGTCCACAATTGACTATTGTCCAGAAGATAGACTAGACTATAGTCCAGACTGTGAACTGGACTTTAGACAAGACTATGGTTTAGCCTTTAGTCAAGATAATTGTCCAATCTATAGTCCAAGACTATAGGAAAACCATCTAGCAATTTCCTCTTACTTTAGCAAAGTATGTTGTGAATTCCTTAGTGTTATAGGATTATTTAGACATTAGCATTATTTGTTATATTTTTTTAAATTGTAAATTAAACAAAATGCCAACGTTAACTTAAATAAACATTTTTATTTAGAAAATGAACGTGTTGTATAGAGGATTTTAGAGATTAAACTATATTCATAACCCACTAAATTTTGAAAAATATTGAAAGCACGTTTCACAGCATAACCATTAAAACAAAAAATACCAAAAAAATAAAATATTTTTTTATAAGGCAAAAGAACAATCAAATTTCAAGGCTATAGAATTTTATATATATTATTAGAAGTTATTTATATTGTTTAAAGTAAATTTAATAATTTTTTGTAATTTAGATCAAAGTTTTTTTATTTATAACGCTTTAATTTTAATACATTATCATATTGTTAATTGGAAATTTTAAAGTGTTATTAAATGTTCAACATTTTTTTGCAGATTTCTGTTTTACCCTAAAAACTGTAATTTATATAAATTGTTTGTCTTTTTTTCGTATTTTACTTTCAACTTCAAACGCCTCTTCATTATTTACTTTGTTATAACTATTTACTACTACTTAGTAGTATTTTATTATTTAACAACTTGATTCCTACAATCATACAATTTTTTTTTCTATAAACAACAAATATTTTCTGTTGCTGTGTATGTGTTGCCAACAATTATATATTTCTGTTTATGCTTCAAATCATTTTCCCACACTTAATATTGTGGTGCTGTTTCTCGCACAAACATGCAACTAAAATGACTGTATACATTATTATCCACTACGCTACTAAAAAGTGGAGAGCATTATAAATTTGTGCTAGTGTCTGTTACTTATTCTTATTAGTCGTTTTATATCCAACTTTTTTTCAACTATCAATCTAATTGGTATAACTAACTAAATTAGAGTTCTAGATCTATTCTATTCCGTCACTAATATCGCTTTTATCAACCAACATTATCTGCCTAAAGTTGTAAGCATTTGTTTACACCAACACACAACTAGTGTACTTCATCTCAAGTTCGGTTATGATTAGCTTAACTTTCATACTTTTTACAAATACTTACAGATAGATATGTTTTATTTTTTCAGAAAGAAATAGTATTGTTATTTCTTAAGTTTTCTTTACATTTTTCTTCTAACTTAAATGAAAAAATAAACAAATTTGCATTTTTTCTCATTCACATAATGAAAATGCGTTCCAATGTGTAAATGTCTGTGAGTAAAAAATTATTTTTAAATTTATATATTCAAATATATTACAGTTAAGGGTGGAGTGAAGTCTTGAAATTCATACCATGGAAGGGTTTTACAATAGTATCGGCTGTAGTCTAGTCTATAGTCTATAGTCTAGTCTATAGTCTATAGCCTAGTCTATAGTCTATAGTCTAGTCTATAGTCTAGTCTATAGTCTAGTCTACAGTCTAGTCTATAGTCTATAGTCCAGTCTATAGTCTAGTCTATAGTCTAGTCTATAGTCTAGTCTATAGTCTAGTCTATAGTCTAGTCTATAGTCTAGTCTATAGTCTAGTCTATAGTCTAGTCTATAGTCTAGTCTATAGTCTAGTCTATAGTCTAGTCTATAGTCTAGTCTATAGTCTAGTCTATAGTCTAGTCTATAGTCTAGTCTATAGTCTATTCTATAGTCTAGTCTGTAGTCTAGTCTATAGTCTAGGAGACGTAGGGTCATTGTACGTTCAGTATAATTGTTTAATAACTTTTCGTATATTTATTTTATATTATAGTAATCGTTGCATTATATCGTTAAAAATCCCTGACAAAAACATTTAAAAATATTTGCTTTTCTAATGTTCTAAATACATTTAAAATGTTTGTATGTATTTAGGTATGTTTGTGTATTTTAATTATTGGATAAAATCTCTATGAACCACAAATAGATTATATAGATACAAATACATGAATGTCTTTACCAAATATTGAAAATAAATTTATGTCAAACATTTAACTTTATTTATTGTGTTGAAAGGATATTTTTTCTGTATTAATTTATGCAAAGCATTTAGAAATTATTTATTTATTTTTTTGATAAATAAAATTATTATATAGAGTTATTTGAGATATGTTTATATGTAAGTCTCGAATTCTTTTTTTTATATTTTGATATTTTCATAAATTTTGTATTTAAAAACCTCGTATTTTTATTTAAAAACCTCGTCGCCTGTATAATGACACTCAAAAGAAAACATTTTCATTTAATATAAATTAATTTATTTTTTTATCATTCTTTATATTTGCAGAACATTCAAAATTTTGACATTTAATTATGAGAGATTTTAATGTAAGTACAAACACATATTTTTAATTAATTTCATGCTTTCTGGTAGCTTTTGTCCCCCAAACTGTCTAGAGTTCATTAACAATATTGTGTTCACTTCAAAAAAAAATGTTTTAATTCAAAACAAAAATTCTACAATTTTATCAAAGAAAATATTTATTTTTCAATTTAAACAAATTACTTGTACTAACTGTTTTTAAATTACTAAAATTCTAGCTTTTTTTCTTAAAAGTTATTTCAATAATAAATATATTTAAATTAAAACGTGTTTTCTACAAAACATGATTACAAATATAATTAATTGCTTTTCAGTTTTATTTACAAACCACAGTAAGTGGAACCTGCTGTGCCTTTCGAATGAAAGAAAAAATATTTTTTTTATTTTAAAATACTAAATGGCCACTTCTACTACTACAACATCATCATTATGCTGATGATCATCATAATCATTAGGCAGATGAGATTATTAATGATAAATACTTTAAGCAGAAAGAAACATAGTTTACATTGAAAACATAAACTACCCAGTAGTTCTAAAATGACCTCACTTCATTTTCTTACATTTCTTTAACATTTTTGTTGATTATTTGAATGGATTTCGTTTAATAGTGAAAAATTAAACAACACTTTATTACCTACAGGTAAACTAAAGAGTAATCAGTCCAGAAATTGTTCTTAAATGGTTATCGCCTAAGTTATCTCAAATGTTTGATATATTCTTTAGTTTACACTAGTCTCCCAAAAATTCTGGGTTCTGCTACAACTCTTATATTTTATTCTATTTATTACTAACCCCACTATAACTTGTAGAGAACCTCTTTAAAACTGCAAACTAATTTATTAATACATACACATATACATACATATATTTTGTATAAAATATGTTGGCAATAAAAATAAAAAAATGTTAAATATTACATACGAAGTAAAAATTATCGAGAAACATTCCTAATAAGACATGAAATTCAGTTCTGGTTCAGTTCTAGTTCAATTCTAGTACAGTTCTAGTTCAGTTCTAGTCTACTTCAGTTCTAGTTCAGTTCTTGTTCAGTTCTAGTTCAGTTCTAGTTCAGTTCTAGTTCAGTTCTAGTTCAGTTCTAGTTCAGTTCTAGTTCAGTTCTAGTTCA
>NC_060954.1:48330274-48332154 GCF_022045245.1 Lucilia cuprina
TCTAGTCTATAGTCTAGTCTATAGTCTAGTCTATAGTCTAGTCTATAGTCTAGTCTACAGTCTAGTCTATAGTCTAGTCTATAGTGTAGTCTATAGTCTAGTCTATAGGCTAGTCTATAGTCTAATCTTTAGGTATGTCTATAACTTGTGTATAGTCTAGTCTATAGTGCAGTCCATAGTCCAGTCTGGCTTGTCTTAAAGCTATACGTTGTACCACCCTAATAAACATATTTTATCTAGAACATTTAGGTAATGAACTGATTGCATGTAATTTGTATTTGACATGTAAATTGGCAGGTTTCTCAAACAGATGCTGTACATAAAAAACGACAGCATTAATAATGACAAAAAACCTTAAACCGAAAAATTTTTCGGTTTATTTTCAATGGAATAAACTACGTTTTTCATTATGGTTCAATATGTATATGAATAAATTTATAAAGTGTCAAAAAATTCAAATAAATACCTACATACATACACATGCATGACAAAAATTTAATTCTATTTAACATGAAATAATTCTTTTCCCCTTTTAGGGGAATGTCAAACAGTAAGTTTGCATTTGCATATACAATTATAACCCAGTTTGCCAAATGGTGAAGCATTATAAATATATTGATTATTGAAAAATACACAACAGCTTTGCAACATATTGAATAAATGTATTTAACATTTTTCTTTATTTTGGCTCTAAGTTTAAGCATCCTTTAAACATATGATCAATTGGTATATGTATATTTAGTATGTTTTAAAAATGGAGTAAAACTGTAAAGAAAGTATATGAATTTATAAATGTAATATTTCAACATGCATATACATATATAAAACTGAATTTTTTCCGTTTTCTCTATGACATAAACAAATTATATGACATGGCTTCATTTGCCAAAATAATTCAATTATATATGGTTGCAGAGCGAAAAGAACATATCAATAGTTGTATACCGTTTTACTTATACATATTCAATGTATAGTGTAATTGATATTTGTTCAAATTTGTTACAAAATCTAATCGTATACTTTCATACAAATAGAAAATTGCAGGATATATTTTTACGTTATTTTAAAATTGTGCTTGGAAAGGGAGTAAGTGTTAGTTGGTAAAACAATATTTAGGGTGGTTGGTTATCGGTATCATGTTAACATATTAATTAAAGGTTAAAAGGCAAAATGTTGCAAATCCCTAAAAAAAATATATATTTAGTGGCACGTTTTCAAACAGTGATTGTATTTGTTCCGTAATGGGTGCTATAATATGGTCTATCAAAACTATAGTCTAATCCATAGTCAAGACTATAGTCTAGTCTATAGTCAAGAATTTAGTCTAGGCAATAGACAACACTATAGTGTAGTCTATAGTCAAGACTATAGTCTAGGCAATAGTCAAGACTATATTCTAGGCAATAGTCGAGACTGCAGTCTAGGAAATAGTCAATTCTATAGTCTAGACTATAGTCTAGTCTATGTCAACACTATAGTCTAGTCTATGTCAAGACTATAGTCTAGTCTATAGTCAAGACTAAAGTCTAGTGTATAGTCAAGAATATAGTCCAGTCTATAGTCAAGACTATAGTCTAGTCTATAGTCAAAAATATAGTCTAATCCATAGTCAAGACTATAGTCTAGTCTATAGTCAAGACTATAGTCTAGTCTGTAGTCAAGACTATAGTCTAGTCTATAGATAGAACTATAGTCTAGTCTATAGTCAGGATTATATTCTAGTCTTAAGTCTTTTCTATAGTCTTGTTATAGTGTAGTCTATAGTCTAGTCCATAGTCTAGTCCATAGTCTAGTCTATAGTCTAGTCTATAGTCTAGTCTATAGTCTAGTCTATAGTTTAGTCTATAGTCTAGTCTATAGTCTAGTCTATAGTCTAGTCT
>NC_060954.1:48332254-48336185 GCF_022045245.1 Lucilia cuprina
TCAGTTCTAGTTCAGTTCTAGTTCAGTTCTAGTTCAGTTCTAGTTCAGTTCTAGTTCAGTTCTAGTTCAGTTCTAGTTCAGTTCTAATTCAGTTCTAGTTCAGTTTTTAAAGTCTGCTAAAAAATACCACTTTGACAAGACAATTAATGTTTTTAAAAAATATTGCCTTAAAACTTTTTATACAAAATGAATAACACTACCCCACTGTCTGCGCTGAGCATAGCAGTTTTCTTTTTCTCAGAGTTTTCCAAACAAACCAATACTATTGTAATTAGTAAGAGATTGCTTAAAGCTTAGTAGTAGTTGCTCTTAACTACTTAGTTGTAGTCCCAGTTATTGGCGGTACTCGTATTTATAGTAATAGTGACTGCTTTGTTAGTCGGATTTTATGTTACAACAGTTGTTGTTAGTTGTTCTTTGTTTTCGCTATTGTTGTCTAAAAACGCAATGTTTATTCCATTAAACCAATACTACAAACAGTACCATATTTGTTGAATGTATGTATCTGTCTGTATGGGAAATGTATGTTATAGTACAACTAAACATAGTGAGTGGAGTAAAGTTTTGTACTCGCTCGTATGGCATAAAATGGTCAGTGACCCATGAACGTGTGGAATTTTTTAAATTTAATAGTTAGTAGTTTTTCTTCTTCTTCTTTTTTTCAGACGTTAAATTTTAATTAATATCACTAATATTTTATGTTTACTTTATAGTTTGTTTTGATATTGCTTTTTTTTTGATGTTTTAGTATAAATATGTACAAGATTGTATATTCTTATGGATTTTTTGAATGGAGTTTTATTAAATTTTTTTAATAAATTGATATTGAATCTGTAGTTAATTATAATTTAGCTTAATGTGTTATTTATATTTTTCTTTTTATAAATTTAAAGAAAAAGATTTTGAATGATCAATTTTTGATTCTTCATACTTTTGGATACATTTCTACATTTTTTGTCGAAAATTCCTTGTTATACCTACGACCTTACATTATGTAAAGTTATGAATAATTTACGATTTTTAGTTAAAAATTTCACAAGAAAATTTTTTTCATACAATATTTTTAATTTTGAAAGAAAAATGAAAAAAAAAGTTTTTAAAAATAAAAGTTATATTGCGTGTTTAAAGTATTTTTCTATAATCATCTTTGTGTCTCTTTTGTATAACAATATATAAAATTATGGTCATTAAGACGTCAATTATGTTTGACTTTTGAAACTGATCATTAACTAAAGAGAAGGGAGGAAATAAGACAATCGCTGCTAAATACAGTGATTGTATAATATTTTTTCATTATGTTGGGTAAATAATGTTTCATCCGTTTCAAAGAGCGAGATATGGTTTGTTCAGTTCATTAGCAATGGTCTAAAATGTGAAAGGAAACATCGTTCAGTTCAGTCAAAAAAAGTTTGAAAACCACAAATTTGGTTTCAAAAGATCAGAAGTTGGCGACGAATTATGAGCATAAGATACATTTGACGATGTGTCACAAATAAATATATAATGGCTAAATGCTAATGAAGTCAACTTACTCTTTCAGTGTATTAAACTTTTTCCTTAATGTTCTTATCAACGTTATCGATGTTGGTTATAACAAGTCAAGTTGTTCTTTTTCTTTTTTTGCTTTTACTACGTATCTCTATTTATCGCCGAAACACTTTATTGTGCAACATTTGTTTCAAGAAACTTGTTTTTCTTGGCACATTGAGTGGTATGAAATATTTAAAATAAACAACATTTTACACTATGCCACTTGCAAGAACATGCATACATATTCTACCAACATCTGTACAAGTGCACTTGCAACCAAGCAAGTTCCTTTCAAAAAAAACCTTTTTAAGAACACTAGATAAGTTAGGCTGGGTCGGTCACATGATGACCTACATATCGCTTGGATAACAATAATTGAATTACAATATAACTAAAACAGAACTGGAACAGAACTAGAACATAACTAGAATAGAACCAGAACAGAACTAGAACAGAACTAGAACAGAACTAGAATAGAACTAGAACAGACTAGAACAAAACAGAACTAGAACAGAACTAGACCAGAACTAGAACAGAACTAGAACAGATCTAGAACAGAACTAGAAAAGAACTAGAACAGAACTAGAACAGAACTAGAACAGAACTAGAACAGAACTAGAACAGAACTAGAACAGAACTAGAACAGAACTAGAAAAGAACTAGAACTGAACTAGAACTGAACTAGAACTGAACAAGAACTGAACTAGAACTGAACTAGAACCGAACTAGAACTGAACTAGAACTGAACTAGAACTGAACTAGAACTGAACTAGAACTGAACTAGAACTGAACTAGAACTGAACTAGAACTGAACTAGAACTGAACTAGAACTGAACTAGAACTGAACTAGACTGAACTAGAACTGAACTAGAACTGAACTAGAAACTGAACTAAAACTGAACTAGAACTGAACTAGAACTGAACTAGAACTGAACTAGAACTGAACTAGAACTGAACTAGAACTGAACTAGAACTGAACTAGAACTGAACTAGAACTGAACTAGAACTGAACTAGAACTGAACTAGAACTGAACTAGAACTCAACTAGAACTCAACTAGAACTGAACTAGAACTGAACTAGAACTGAACTAGAACTGAACTAGAACTGAACTAGAACTGAACTAGAACTACAATAGAACTGAACTAGAATTAAACTAGAACTGAACTAGAACTGAACTAGAAGTGAACTAGAACTGAACTAGAACTGAACTAGAACAAAACTAGATTGAACTAGAACTGAACCAAAACTGAACTAGATCTGAACTAGAACTTTACTAATAGTAAACTGAAACTGCCAATTAACACTCTTTTGTATGGTTGTTGTTGAATGTTACAAACCTCTATGAAAAACATATACGACCGTCTCCTATATACTCCTATAGAAAAAACCTTTAGTTTTTTATTGTTTTATAAAATGTCGTTACTTTACGTTTTTTCCCTTTTGTTTAACTATCTTTTCTTTTATTCATTCAGTTTTGTCTTCTACTCTTGGTCTTTCATAAAACAGGCGCTTTATTATTTATGAAATGCAAGTGTACCTCCTATCTGTTAGGTAGTTAAAAAAGATATATTATGTTCAGATTATTCTTGGCGCTTTTTTTGCTCTTGTTTTTCGTTTTTAAATTTTGTCGAGAAAATTGTGCATAACATTTGTTGTGTTTGTTAAGTTATTCCAGAACTATTTTTTAGGGTATTTGAAGTCATTATATGTAGTGGGCAAGTAGCTTGTTGTGTAACTAGTGTTTACTTTTTTTTCTGTTTATCTATTTAGTATCACCCTACTAAGGTTATCCTTCTCATTTCTTTTTAATTTCACTACAGCCATAATATTTTTATAAAGCTTTTGTTACCATCTTAAAAAAAAAAAACATATCTTTTCATTTTAAGCTTAAGAAAATAACAACAACAAATTTCTTTATTTATATGCTTTTTATGTTTACAACTTTTTTAAAAAAAGTTTAACACTATTTGTTATTCATGCATATACACATACATATATATGTATGTATAGTACTTACAAACACACTTTTAAATCCATAAAGTAAACAATAGAGGGAATTTTAAAGACAAGAAGTGCATGAGACCAAACAGGTGGCAACGAATATTTTGAATTCTTTCTTATCGAAAATGTTCAATCATCAGTGCAAGACTTGTACTTAAACTAAATTTTGACATTATGGAACAAAAAACAAGATAATGTCCTAAGTCCATACATTCTATACATCTCAAACTATCTAGTTCAGTTCTAGTTAATTTCTAGTTCTAGTTCATGTCTAGTTCAGTTCTAGTTCTTGTCTAGTTCAGTTCAAGTTCAGTTCTAGTTCAGTTCTAGTTCAGTTCTAGTTCAGTTCTAGTTCAGTTCTAGTTCAGTTCTAGTTCAGTTCTAGTTCAGTTCTAGTTC
>NC_060954.1:48336285-48339271 GCF_022045245.1 Lucilia cuprina
AGAACTGAACTAGAACTGAACTAGAACTGAACTAGATCTGAACTAGAACTGAACTAGAACTGAACTAGAACTGAACTAGAACTGAACTAGAACTGAACTAGAAATGAATGCTCCCTTTTACACTTACACTGTCTGCATAAAAAACGCTTCTATAACTTAATTAGTATACAAATGTTATTTAAAAGAAATTTTACAAATTAATGTAATTTTCTTATTTCGTTTATTTTCCTTTGGTTTTACCGTAGACTCTTTAGTACCTTTTTCATTTTATTAAGTGTGGCAAAAGGAAATTAGATAAATTAAAAATATAAAATAAAACATATTTAAATACAAGATGTGTTTTATTTTTCTCGAAATAATTGGCTTATTATAGGTCAAGAGGTGAAAGTCAAAGCCAAACAACATAAGTACAATATTGTGTGTTTTCTTTGATATACTAATTTATAGAAACAACTTTTAAAATGGACAGTTAAATGGACTTAGTGATGCCATATAGCAAAATAAAATATTAGAGAATGAACATATAAAATGCGATCGAGTTTTAGACCGATCATAAATTATAGACCTAAAACCTTTTTTGCTTTTATTTTGTCTAACATATAGATTATTATTTAGGAGAGAAAAAATAATTTTAGGAACTATATCCAATTATAAATCAACTTAAGAGGTCATTCTTTCTAGCGTTACCTACATAAGCACAAGCATATTTTTCTCCCTCCATTTGGGAGTGGGTGTAAACTATATAAACTTTAATACATGCTTGTTCTAGTTGTAGACCTTTTTTTCAAGTACTTTTTTATGTTAGATTTTTATGTTCATTACGGCAAAATTCTAAAAAATTCTTTTAGAAAATGTGTTCTTGAAAGTCTTCTTTAAGCCTAAATGAACAATTTTAGTAACAACAATTACTTTTTTTTGAAAAACTACTACATGTGCATATTTCATCTATAAGTTTATTTGTGTTAGTTGTCGGATGTAAGTGAACTGCTAGTCCTACATTTCCTTTAAAGTTAAAAAATTTATGTTGTTTTTTGTTCTTACATTTTCATTGTTATTTAAATTTTGAACTGAGAAATTCTTATGCATGCATATTAGTATGAACTCAAAAAAAAAAAATCCTTTTAAGTTTTGTTCTTAAAAAACAATATTTTACTACTACGGCACACTACAGTTAAAGACAGGAGTTCATGGAATTGTTTGAACCCTTTTGTTTTCACGACAATATCGCAATGTTTGGTACTACACATTGAACTTTGCTTCTGAACGAATTTTTAACCCCGAACTGAACTAGAACCTAACTAGAACTGAACTAGAACTGAACTAGAACTGAACTAGAACTGAACTAGAACTGAACTAGAACTGAACTGGAACTGAACTAGAACTGAACTAGAACTGAACTAGAACTGAACTAGAACTGAACTAGAACTGAACTAGAACTGAACTAGAACTGAACTAGAACTGAACTAGAACTAGAACTGAACTAGAACTAGAACTGAACTAAAACTGAACTAGATCTGAACTAGAACTGAAATAGATTTGAACTGGAACTAAACTAGTTAGTTAACAATTAGAACAATTGATTAACACATCTAATGCAAAACCCTAAAAATTACGCCAATTCTTCTTTTTGAATCTCATAAACAACCCCTTTGTTTAAACGAGTGTTAAAACAATATATATTGCAAGACTTCTTCAACATTAAGCCAATCGCAATAAATTCTTAACAAAAGGTAAGTGAATTGAAAAATTTGAAAATTTGTATTCTTTTTTTTCCAACAAAATGCAAAACAACAAGAAATATTGTAGACCATAATTTACAAACACTCGTTGGGTTCGATCACATAACAAATATTGTAAAACATTCAATTTTAAATGTTTTTTTGTTATTCTTGTTTATTTACTGTTCCACTTCATCTAGTTTCAAGTAAATGTTGAATTTAACTGAAATCATTTGTTGGCTCAAAAAAAAAATATTAAATTATTCCGTATCGAGTTAAGACCCCCTGAAAAGGAAAAACTGTAAAATAAATTGTGAAAAATATGCACTGTGCTCAATCAGAGCCATATTGGTAGAAAGAGAGAAAGACAGAAAAAAAAGAAATGTAGAAAAAAAATATATATGAAAAATAAAAAAATCCAGAACAGCAACAACAAGAAATTCAGTAAAGTTTCTACAAAGTGGAGGTCAGTTGTTGGCTACATAACTAGTCAATGGAGTGACTGATTCTTTGAATTCATGCTTTCAATAAACATTTAAATAGCAGTCTGAACAACAGCTTTTTCTACTTTCATACACAAATATGTTTCCATAAAGAGGAAGGGGGCTTAGTTGGAAAAGATTTTTAACATTTGTTAAGAAAAATCGTTTTAATATTCGAACAACTACTGGTGCAGGTTGCATCCAATTGAAAAAAGGGGTGCAAATTTATTTTAAAACTTGTTCACAAAACAAAAAGTGTAAAACACAAGGAGTGTTGAGTTATATGATTTTACTTGCTTTTAATATGGTTTACGTATTGTAACTATAATTATTTGTCTATACAATTTATTTTTCACTTAAAGTGGTATTTCATTAACTCGTTAGTTTACTTGAGCAAAACAATTTTAATTTCGTGATGGAATTTCCTTGCATATGTATATTTCGATAGACAGACTCTTTTAAGTCCTAGGTAATATACATGTTCAAAAGCTAGTAATCAATAGAATAAAGACATGGGAAGAGCATACACTAGTCAGTTATCTAGTCCTTTGACTAGTCTATTGATAAGCTCATTGAATAGTGCACATACTATTTATAATATATTCAATTAGCTAGGTGAAGACCACTTTTTTACATAACATTTCTTATACCTAAACTGAAACTAAACCGAACGAGATTTGAACTAGAACTGAACTAGAGCTGAACTAGAACTGAACTAGAACTGAACTAGAATTGAACTAGAACTGAACTAGAACTGAACTAGAACTGAACTAGAACTGAACTAGA
>NC_060954.1:48339371-48343423 GCF_022045245.1 Lucilia cuprina
AGTTCAGTTCTAGTTCAGTTCTAGTTCAGTTCTAGTTCAGTTCTAGTTCAGTTCTAGTTCAGTTCTAGTTCAGTTCTAGCTCAGTTCTAGTTCAGTTCTAGCTCAGTTTTAGTTTAAGATACTTAGGGACACCCTATTTCCTATGTGGCTTGTGTTTTTTGAGTTTTTAGTCTGGCGCTTTAACCCCTTGACAAAACACTTGTCTTGCTATACAAATGACACGTTCATTTTCTATACAGTTACAATTACACACACTCGTATATTCTTAACACTTTGGGCCTACGAAACATTTAAAGTCCTCCGCTGTCTGTAAGTATTTACATGACATTGCTATGCATTCAGTTGGGTTTTTTGAATCCATTTGTTTAGCAAAAAAAAAAAAAAAAAAAACAAAATAAAGAAATAATAATAACAAGATGAAAGTGGGTGTTAAAACAACAGTGTTGTAAATAATTGTTTACACTTAGTATCTATAATACAAGATTTGGGTCGAATATTTTAGGCCTTTTAAACACTAACATATGTATGTTACTTTTTTGTAAAAGTTGTTATAATAAAAAAACTTTAAATTTTCCCAAAATTTTACCGTTGCAGGGCTACAGTAGAATTTTAATTTCAGACATATAATTTTTTGTATTAATTTTGTTCTTTAAATAATACCAATGCTATGTTAATTCCATATACACCGCTAATAATGCTATAGGGTATTAAAAATGTATCATATCATTTTTAAGCTTTAACCATTATGATTTCAAGTTTAGACAACAATTGTCGTAACTACATGATGATGTTTTTTTCATACTTGTCATAAATTGAAGTGTTCTAAGATGCGTGTTTTTTTGCAATTCTTGTTAAATGTAATGAGTTTTGCGGATAATAAAAAAATAAATATAAATATAATTGGATATATTTATATTTTTATATAGTCTTTCATGCAAATAATAAAAGTAGCGAATTTAAAATATTTATATTGAATTTTATAGAAAATTTTAGCAAAGTTAGGCAATGGATATGAAAAGCAAGAGATGTAAAATTTGGATCACAGCTATTTGAAAGTAAGAAAGGATGAGTTGACTATGGACTAGTGTATGGAATTGAGTATGGTTAAGAACTGAACTAGAACTTAACTGAACTAGAACTGAACTAGAACTGAACTAGAACTGAACTAGAACTGAACTAGAACTGAACTAGAACTGAACTAGAACTGAACTAGAACTGAACTAGAACTGAACTAGAACTGAACTAGAACTGAACTAGAACTGAACTAGAACTGAACTAGAACTGAACTAGAACTGAACTAGAACTGAACTAGAACTGAACTAGAACTGAACTAAAACTGAACTAGAACTGAAGTAGAACTGAACTATAACTGAACTAGAACTGAACAAGAACTGAACTTAGTTAGCTAGTTAGTTCGGTGGGCTATATGAAATATTTGGCTTTTATTTCTTGTTTCATGGGGCACCCTTAACAAAAACACCTATTGTTTAAACTGTTATTGTTTTTCAAACAAAAAACAATAGACAATTCATTGTGCCATAAAAAGTAACAAACATAATACCATAAAATTTTCTTTTGTTATCTTGTTCATAAATAAAATTGCATACAATATTTATAAAGATGGATCCGATCACTCACTCCCCAATGCAAAATGACGGATTGTCACTGTCAACAAATCAACAACATTTGCAACAATAATATAATATTTATGTTATATGTACGTTTGTTTTAAATTAAATAGGAAAAGAGTTACGTTTCAAGTTCTTAAATATATTTAAATAAGACATAAAGATGTCGTTATTTTGAAATTGAAAAAGGAATTTTAAAATTAATTTTCTTTACAATGGTTTAACTGGGTTTACAATGAACACTTTGTTTCTAAATTTTTTTAAATTTGGTTTGAGTTTCCTTTGTATTACTTTACGTACCTATTTATATATTTTTTTGTTTTTTTTTTAATTAGAAAAAGAACATTAACAATTAGAATAAAATATGATCCAATTAAGTACTACTACACCTGCTTAACGTCGGTTTTCTTTTATTAATATTATGAGTAGAAAAAAAACATGGTTTATTTAAGTAAAAAGTAATATAATATTTGCCGCAATTATAAAAACCATAACATAATTGAAAACCTTTTGAAACATTTTATCAGCAAAGAAAATTAGAGTGAGAAAGAATGCTTACCCTCTGCCTTACACAAGATATGATTTTTTGCTTGATGAGTTCTTACTTGTAAGCGATTTTTTATGAAATCACATTATGCTCCTTAAGGCTGCAATTGAAATTCTCAAAACTTGTACAAACTATCTAAAACCTCCTTATAAGTGGGTGAGAATATATTGTTAATAATAAATAATATTTGTATTTTCTCTTTACATCCTCCTAATAATTTCTAGGTTATGGCAGGCTTTTAAAAATGCCAACTAAATAGAAAAACACTTGAGCCTATTTTTGTATTTTGCTTTAGGTAATTTTTCCATTTAAGCACTATATTTCTCTTCCTCTTTGGATTTTTTTTTTGTTCACTAAATATCTAATAAAATTCAGTTTCTTTTGCTTCAGCCTACAAACAGCCTTCTAGCTGTTGGTGGTCATTATGATAAATATTTTATTTTTATTAATAAATCCCCAAAGAAATATTGTGGAAAGAAGAAAAAAAAAAACAACACAGAATGTACTTGCAATAATAACATAAAATGTTTGAATAAATACAAAAACAGCTTAGTAAGCAAAGTGGCTAAGTCCAATTTTTTAAAAAATTTTCTCATAACAAACAAAATACTTTAGTATTAAATAAATTTAAAAGAAAAAATTTCAAATTAAGTTTTTTTTAAATTTTTGGAGTTAACACCTTTATTCTCTAAACCAAACATATTTTTATTATTTTCTCCCCATTTCTTGCTACAGAATAAAAATTTTTATATATTTTAATTTGTTTTTTTATTTAAACATTTTTATTTTTGCTCAAAAACCCCCAAAAAAAATTTGCTGCATCAACAGAAAAAATATATTAAATGTTTTGGCACACATTCAGCCAAAGTGTAAGGAATTTGTTGATGGAATGATGAACATTTTAATTTGCCATAAAATGTGTCCTGTCATAAATACTACTCTGCAGTTGTTTGGTTTTATATTTTTTTCACTTATCACACTATCTGACACTGACTACGATAGAGTAGCGAAGCCATAAAAACGTTATTACGTTTTTCTTTTTTTTATTTCCCGAAATTATTTTCGGTATTAGGTATTTTTCTTCATGCTACTGCTATTAATGTATTTGAGAAATTTAAACATTTACTTTTTAAAGGTTAGTTTTTGATACGAAAAACAACTTTTTTTGTTCTTTGTAAATGTTTGGGAAAGTGTACAACAACTCAGCTTACCCTTTTACTTGAAATAAGACTTGGAAAAAGTTCAACTTGATTTTCTCTTGTTAAAAGTTTATTTTCTTACCTTCTTTATAGCGGTCATGTTCTTGACAAGATATAAAGTTATACGAGTATTTGCATTTCGCAGTTAACACTAGACAACATAGTATCGTCGAAAATTAGCAGGACAATAGTCGAGATTAAAGAAGTTTATATAATCGAGATTGTAGAACTCTCAATAGTGGAAATTATAGAACTGTGTACAGTCGATACTAAAGAAATTGACTACAGTCAAGACTTTGAAACAGATTTTAGAACTCTATCAAGATAATAGAACAACTGTCTTAAGTCGAGATTATACAACAGTCTATAGAAGAGGCTATAGAAAAGTCTACAGCTGAGACTTTAGAACAGTCCAGACTATGGAATAGTCCACAGTCGAGAACAGTATATAGTCAAGCCTACAGTCGAGACTAAAAAACAGTCTACAGTCGAGACTATAAACTATCTATAGTCGAACTGTAGAACTCTCTATAGTCATAACTATAGAACTCTCTATAGCTATGACTATAAATCAGTTCTAGTTCAGTTCTAGTTCAGATCTAGTTCAGTTCTAGTTCAGTTCTAGTTCAGTTCTAGTTCAGTTCTAGTTCAGTTCTAGTTCAGTTCTAGTTCAGTTCT
>NC_060954.1:48343523-48344986 GCF_022045245.1 Lucilia cuprina
AACAGTCTATAGTCGAGACTATAGAACAGTCTATAGTCGAGACTATAGAACAGTCTATAGTCGAGACTATAGAACAGTCTATAGTCGAGACTATGGAACAGTCTATAGTCGAGTTTTTGGTTTTGTAAGCCTTAAGAAATGAACAAATCTTTTTTCCAATTATTTAGTTCATAGAGTTTATTTTCTTTGTCGTAATGAACGCTAAAGACCACAATGTAATTGAGGATTTTATTCTACTTTATTTTTTGTAATTAAAAATCAATTGAAAAGAAACTTGATATCGGTAAAAGGAAATTTATATGTTTTTGTTAAGTTTTAAACGAACAGTTTTGCATGCTACGGTAATTTTACATAAAAATTTTTTTGTTAAGATATAAGAGGCCAAAAATCATTTGTCCTCCTGAGCAAATGTTAGAAATTAAAATATGTATATAATTATTTTTCTTAAAAATGTCGTCATTTTTACAGTTCATTAATCAAATGAAATAGTTTCATTAAATTTATGAAATCCTACGCCATCCTCAATATGTGTAGCTCAAAAGAAAATTCATTTCATTTTCATTATTGTCTTAATAAAAACAAAATTCAAATCCATCAACTCCCAACCCCAATCTAAAGAAATTGAACATTGTTGCAACAATAACTCTTAAGCAACATAATGAAATGTTCCTTAAATAAATGTAACTTCTTTAGTTTATCTGCTGATATTGCTGAAATAATCAATGTTAGATAAAAACATATAATAGAAATGAAAAATAAACTAAGAAATTTATTTCATAAAGTCAAAGAAAAAAAATTGTAAAAATATAGCTTTAAGCTTAAAGTAAGAAAAAATAAAACCAAAAGATAAAGGAAAAAGGAAGAACAGAATACAAATGATGATGCAGCTGCTGATGACAATAATAATGAAAGTTGTATGCAGCACTCACACCGATTCCTGCATATAGTTGTGGCGGAAGTGTGGAACAAAAAAAAAAAAAAAACTCATCTTACAAAAACTACCATTGGAAGATAACAAAAGAAAAGTATAATTCCTCTATAAGGAGTAATAGTATTGCATATGTGATTTAATTCTTGCAAGCAGGATCATGGGGGGCTTATTGCAAAAAAAAGAAAGCAAAGAGGAATATTTATACCAATTTTTTCGGTTTTTTAATAAGTAGTTGTTGTTCTAGTTCTGTTCTAGTTATGTTCTAGTTCTGTACTAGTTCTGTTCTAGTTCTGTTCTAGTTCTGTTTTAGTTCTGTTTTAGTTCTGTTCTAGTTCTGTTCTAGTTGTGTTCTAGTTGTTTTCTAGTTGTGTTTTAGTTGTGTTTTAGTTGTGTTCTAGTTGTGTTCTAGTTCTGTTCTGTTCTGGTTCTGTTCTGTTCTAGTTCTGTTCTAGTTCTGTTCTAGTTCTGTTCTAGTTATGTTCTAGTTCTGTTCTAGTTCTGTTCTAGTTCTGTTCTAGTTCTGTTCTAGTTC
>NC_060954.1:48345086-48358328 GCF_022045245.1 Lucilia cuprina
TCTAGTTCAGTTCTAGTTCAGTTCTAGTTCAGTTTTAGTTCAGTTCTAGTTCAGTTCAAGTTCAGTTCTAGTTCAGTTCTAGTTCAGTTCTAGTTCAGTTCTAGTTCAATTCTAATTCAGTTCTAGTTCAGTTGGGACTATAAAACAGCCAATAGTCGAGATTACAGAACTGTCAAGATCATAGAACAGAGAGACTATAGCCGATTCTATATATCTTTGTAAAGTATCTACTACTTTTATAGAAAATATTTTTTTATACAAAATTTTGGTAAAATTTTATTTTTATAGCCAATTTGCAATTTTTTTTTTGCGTTTTTCCATAAATTTCTTTTGCTCTAGTTTCCTCTTTTTTCTTTTTTACTAATTTTATTCTTATTTTTTATATGGTATTTCTTTGATTTGCAAAGTGTTTCAATAAATGTTATTTAAACTGACACTTAAACGAAAACTTTTTATATATTTTTTTAACTTAAAAAAATACAAAGTTTTAAATTGAGGTTAAAATATTTTATATATTGATTTTGGTTTAGCTTAACCCATTGTAGTGTGGTAGTTATAAAAATAAGCAAGAAATCAATAAAATTTAAGAAATTGTATGTGTTAGTTTGAAAATAGTTTAAGAGAATTTAAAAGTTTATAATGATTTAATGTTTAACTCCTTTGCCATGGTCTAAATACTAGTCTTGAGATTTACATTTAAGTTTATAGATATATTTTGAAACTAAAAATAATTCATTTTATAACATTTATTTTCTTTTTTAGTTTCTGGACCACAATGATGTTTTGCAACGACAGCAATAAAATGAATTTTATTAGCATCAACAAAACTTTAAGACAAGAGGTAAGATATTGAAGAATTTAAAAATGGTTTTTTGTAAAAATGTTAAAAAAAAAACAATATTATTTTTGATGTACAGTTAACAGAGATATCTCTTTAAATATTTATTAATCTATAATATGTAGCAATCTACAACATTAATATTAAGAATCAAAAGCTATTTTAACTCTTTTTAAAGGAAATTTATAAAAAATACACATACATACACACATATGTATAAAAGTATTTATGTTTAAAGACAATTTTAGTTTGAATAATACTAAAATAATTACTACAATCCCTCTTAGAAGTACAACAACTCAACCAGCAGTAAATGTGCGTTTCTATTGTTGTCATAACTACTCTAATAATAGATAATGACTGATGGATGGTTGGTTGGTAGCTATAGTTGATACTGTCTTTAAGTTGGTATCCAAAAACTTTTTTTTCTGTTTCTAGTATTTTACGGATTGTTTTCATACATGAAGAGTTTAGAAAGCTACTTTAATCCTTTTGTCATATGTAATACATACTTACATACTTACATACATACTTCATAAATAGTATTTTTCCTGTCTTCCTTTTACAAATCCTGTAATATTATGTTTTACTTCAGTTTCCTTTTATTCATTACTTACGAAAATAACTATTTTCAATTTGATCATAATTATCGTCTTTGATAACTGTTCTGCTTTCTCTTATTGCGAAGAATGTGAAATTTTACTGCTGCTGGAATTTGTTTCGAAATTGATTAAAAATGTAGTTTTGTTGGAAAATATATAGTTTTTCTTTTACAGATTTTACTACATATAAAGACTAGATAATCGACAATAGAATCAACTAGAACAGAACTAGTACCGAACTAATAGCACTAGAACAGAACTAGAGCAGAAATAGAACAGAACTAGTACAGAACTAGAACAGAACTAGAACTGTACTAGAACAGAACAAGAACAGAACTAGAACAGAACTAGAACAGAACAGAACTAGAACAGAACTAGAACAGAACTAGAACAGAACTAGAACAGAACTAGAACAGAACTAGACCAGAACTAGAACAGAACTAGAACAGAACTAGAACAGAACTAGAACAGAACTAGAACAGAACTAGAACAGAACTAGAACAGAACTAGAACAGAACTAGAACAGAACTAGAACAGAACTAGAACAGAACTAGAACAGAACTAGAACAGAACTAGAACAGAACTAGAACAGAACTAGAACAAAACTAGAACAGAACTAGAACAGAACTAGAACAGAACTAGAACAGAACTAGAACTGAACTAGAACTGAACTAGAACTGAACTAGAACAGAACTAGAACAGAACTAGAACAGAACTAGAACTGAACTAGAACTGAACTAGAACTGAACTAGAACAGAACTAGAACAGAACTAGAACAGAACTAGAACAGAACTAGAACAGAACTAGATCAGAACTAGAACAGAACTAGAACAGAACTAGAACAGAACTAGAACTAGAATAGAACTAGAATAGAACTAGAACAGAACTAGAACAGAACTAAAACAGAACTAAAACAGAACTAGAACAGAACTAGAACAGAACTAGAACAGAACTAGAACAGAACTAGAAGAGAACTAGAACAGAACTAGAACAGAACTAGAACAGAACTAGAACAGAACTAGAACAGAACTAGAACAGAACTAGAACAGAACTAGAACAGACTAGACAGAACTAGAACAGAACTAGAACAGAACTAGAACAGAACTAGAACAGAACTAGAACAGAACTAGAACAGAACTAGAACAGAACTAGAACAGAACTAGAACAGAACTAGAACAGAACTAGAACAGAACTAGAACAGAACTAGAACAGAACTAGAACAGAACTAGAACAGAACTAGAACAGAACTAGAACAGAACTAGAACAGAACTAGAACAGAACTAGAACAGAACTAGAACAGAACTAGAACAGAACTAGAACAGAACTAGAACAGAACTAGAACAGAACTAGAACAGAACTAGAACAGAACTAGAACAGAACTAGAACAGAACTAGAACAGAACTAGAACAGAACTAGAACACAACTAGAACAGAACTAGAACAGAACAGAACCAGAACACAACTAAAACACAACTAGAAAACAACTATAACACAACTAGAACAGAACTAGAACAGAACTAGAACAGAACTAGAACAGAACTAGAACAGAACTAGAACACAACTAGAACAGAACTAGAACAGAACAGAACCAGAACAAACTAAAACACACTAGAACAACTATAACACAACTAGAACAGAACTAGAACAGAACTAGAACAGAACTAGAACAGAACTAGAACAGAATTAGAACAGAACTAGAACAGAACTAGAACAGAACTAGAACAGAACTAGAACAGAACTAGAACAGAACTAGAACAGAACTAGATCAGAACTAGAACAGAACTAGAACAGAACTAGAACAGAACTAGAACTAGAATAGAACTAGAATAGAACTAGAACAGAACTAGAACAGAACTAAAACAGAACTAAAACAGAACTAGAACAGAACTAGAACAGAACTAGAACAGAACTAGAACAGAACTAGAAGAGAACTAGAACAGAACTAGAACAGAACTAGAACAGAACTAGAAACAGAACTAGAACAGAACTAGAACAGAACTAGAACAGAACTAGAACAGAACTAGAACAGAACTAGAACAGAACTAGAACAGAACTAGAACAGAACTAGAACAGAACTAGAACAGAACTAGAACAGAACTAGAACAGAACTAGAACAGAACTAGAACAGAACTAGAACAGAACTAGAACAGAACTAGAACAGAACTAGAACAGAACTAGAACAGAACTAGAACAGAACTAGAACAGAACTAGAACAGAACTAGAACAGAACTAGAACAGAACTAGAACAGAACTAGAACAGAACTAGAACAGAACTAGAACAGAACTAGAACAGAACTAGAACAGAACTAGAACAGAACTAGAACAGAACTAGAACAGAACTAGAACAGAACTAGAACAGAACTAGAACAGAACTAGAACAGAACTAGAACAGAACTAGAACAGAACTAGAACTAGAACAGAACTAGAACAGAACTAGAACAGAACTAGAACACAACTAGAACAGAACTAGAACAGAACAGAACCAGAACACAACTAAAACACAACTAGAAAACAACTATAACACAACTAGAACAGAACTAGAACAGAACTAGAACAGAACTAGAACAGAACTAGAACAGAATTAGAACAGAACTAGAACAGAACTAGAACAGAACTAGAACAGAACTAGAACAGAACTAGAACAGAACTAGAACAGAACTAGAACAGAACTAGAACAGAACTAGAACAGAACTAGAACAGAACTAGAACAGAACTAGAACAGAACTAGAACAGAACTAGAACAGAACTAGAACAGAACTAGAACAGAACTAGAACTAGAATAGAACTAGAACATAACTAGAACAGAACTAGAACAGAACTAGAACAGAACTAGAACAGAACTAGAACAGAACTAGAACAGAACTAGAACAGAACTAGAACAGAACTAGAACAGAACTAGAACAGAACTAGAACAGAACTAGAACAGAACTAGAACAGAACTAGAACAGAACTAGAACAGAACTAGAACAGAACTAGAACAGAACTAGAACAGAACTAGAACAGAACTAGAACAGAACTAGAACAGAACTAGAACAGAACTAGAAACAGAACTAGAACAGAACTAGAACAGAACTAGAACAGAACTAGAACAGAACTAGAACAGAACTAGAACAGAACTAGAACAGAACTAGAACAGAACTAGAACAGAACTAGAACAGAACTAGAACAGAACTAGAACAGAACTAGAACAGAACTAGAACAGAACTAGAACAGAACTAGAACAGAACTAGAACAGAACTAGAACAGAACTAGAACAGAACTAGAACAGAACTAGAACAGAACTAGAACAGAACTAGAACAGAACTAGAACAGAACTAGAACAGAACTAGAACAGAACTAGAACATAACTAGAACAGAACTAGAACAGAACTAGAACAGAACTAGAACAGAACAGAACCAGAACAGAACAGAACTAGAACACAACTAGAACACAACTAAAACACAACTAAAACACAACTAGAAAACAACTAGAACACAACTAGAACAGAACTAGAACAGAACTAAAACAGAACTAAAACAGAACTAGAACAGAACTAGAACAGAACTAGTACAGAACTAGAACATAACTAGAACAGAACTAGAACAACAACTACTTATTAAAAAACCGAAAAAATTGGTATAAATATTCCTCTTTGCTTTCTTTTTTTTGCAATAAGCCCCCCATGATCCTGCTTGCAAGAATTAAATCACATATGCAATACTATTACTCCTTATAGAGGAATTATACTTTTCTTTTGTTATCTTCCAATGGTAGTTTTTGTAAGATGAGTTTTTTTTTTTTTTTTGTTCCACACTTCCGCCACAACTATATGCAGGAATCGGTGTGAGTGCTGCATACAACTTTCATTATTATTGTCATCAGCAGCTGCATCATCATTTGTATTCTGTTCTTCCTTTTTCCTTTATCTTTTGGTTTTATTTTTTCTTACTTTAAGCTTAAAGCTATATTTTTTACAATTTTTTTTCTTTGACTTTATGAAATAAATTTCTTAGTTTATTTTTCATTTCTATTATATGTTTTTATCTAACATTGATTATTTCAGCAATATCAGCAGATAAACTAAAGAAGTTACATTTATTTAAGGAACATTTCATTATGTTGCTTAAGAGTTATTGTTGCAACAATGTTCAATTTCTTTAGATTGGGGTTGGGAGTTGATGGATTTGAATTTTGTTTTTATTAAGACAATAATGAAAATGAAATGAATTTCTTTTGAGCTACACATATTGAGGATGGCGTAGGATTTCATAAATTTAATGAAACTATTTCATTTGATTAATGAACTGTAAAATGACGACATTTTTAAGAAAAATAATTATATACATATTTTAATTTCTAACATTTGCTCAGGAGGACAAATGATTTTTGGCCTCTTATATCTTAACAAAAAAATTTTTATGTAAAATTACCGTAGCATGCAAAACTGTTCGTTTAAAACTTAACAAAAACATATAAATTTCCTTTTACCGATATCAAGTTTCTTTTCAATTGATTTTTAATTACAAAAAATAAAGTAGAATAAAATCCTCAATTACATTGTGGTCTTTAGCGTTCATTACGACAAAGAAAATAAACTCTATGAACTAAATAATTGGAAAAAAGATTTGTTCATTTCTTAAGGCTTACAAAACCAAAAACTCGACTATAGACTGTTCCATAGTCTCGACTATAGACTGTTCTATAGTCTCGACTATAGACTGTTCTATAGTCTCGACTATAGACTGTTCTATAGTCTCGACTATAGACTGTTCTATAGTCTCGACTATAGACTGTTCTATAGTCTTGACTATAGACTGTTCTATAGTCTTGACTATAGACTGTTCTATAGTCTTGACTATAGACTGTTCTATAGTCTCGACGATAGACTGTTCTATAGTCTCGACTATAGACTGTTCTATAGTCTCGACTATAGACAGTTCTATAGTCTCGACTATAGACTGTTCTATAGTCTCGACTATAGACTGTTCTATAGTCTCGACTATAGACTGTTCTATAGTCTCGACTATAGACTGTTCTATAGTCTCGACTATAGACTGTTCTATATTCTCGACTATAGACTGTTCTATAGTCTCGACTATAGACTGTTCTATAGTCTCGACTATAGACTGTTCTATAGTCTCGACTATAGACTGTTCTATAGTCTCGACTATAGACTGTTCTATAGTCTCTACTACAGACTGTTCTATAGTCTCGACTATAGACTGTTCTATAGTCTCGACTATAGACTGTTCTATAGTCTCGACTATAGACTTTTCTATAGTCTCGACTATAGACTGTTCTATAGTCTTGACTATAGACTGTTCTATAGTCTTGACTATAGACTGTTCTGTAGTCTTGACTATAGACTGTTCTATAGTCTCGACGATAGACTGTTCTATAGTCTCGACTATAGACTGTTCTATTGTCTCGACTATAGACTGTTCTATAGTCTCGACTGTAGACTGTTCTATAGTCTCGACTATAGACTGTTCTATAGTCTCGACTATAGACTGTTCTATAGTCTCGACTATAGACTGTTCTATAGTCTCGACTATAGACTGTTCTATAGTCTCGACTATAGACTGTTCTATAGTCTCGACTATAAACTGTTCTATAGTCTCGACTATAGACTGTTCTATAGTCTCGACTATAGACTGTTCTATAGTCTCGACTATAGACTGTTTTATATTCTCGACTATAGACTGTTCTATAGTCTCGACTATAGACTGTTCTATAGTCTCGACTATAGACTGTTCTATAGTCTTGACTATAGACTGTTCTATAGTCTCGACTATAGACTGTTCTATAGTCTCGACTATAGACTGTTCTATAGTCTCGACTATAGACTGTTCTATAGTCTCTACTACAGACTGTTCTAAAGTCTCTACTACAGACTGTTCTATAGTCTCGACTTTAGACTGTTCTATAGTCTCGAGTATAGACTTTTCTATAGTCTCGACTATAGACTTTTCTATAGTCTCGACTATAGACTGTTCTATAGTCTCGACTATAGACTGTTCTATAGTCTCGACTATAGACTGTTCTATAGTCTCGACTATGGACTGTTCTATAGTCTCGACTATAGACTGTTCTATAGTCTCGACTACAGACTGTTCTATGGTCTCGACTATAGACTGTTCTATAGTCTCGACTATAGAGTGTTCTATAGTCTCGACTATAGACTGTTCTATAGTCTCGACTATAGACTGTTCTTTAGTCTCGACTATAGACTGTTTTATAGTCTCGACTATAGACTGTTCTATAGTCTCGACTATAGACTGTTCTATAGTCTCGTCTATAGACTGTTCTATAGTCTCGACTATAGACTGTTCTATAGTCTCGACTATAGACTGTTCTATAGTCTCGACTATAGACTGTTCTATAGTCTCGACTATAGACTGTTCTATAGTCTCGACTATAGACTGTTCTATAGTCTCGACTATAGACTGTTCTATAGTCTTGACTATAGACTGTTCTATAGTCTCGACTATAGACTGTTCTATAGTTTCGACTATAGACTGTTCTATAGTCTCGATTATAGACTGTTGTATAGTCTCGACTATAGACTGTTCTATAGTCTCGACTATAGACTGTTCTATAGTCTCTACTATAGTCTGTTCTATAGTCTCGTCTATAGACTGTTCTATAGTCTCGTCTATAGACTGTTCTATAGTCTCGACTATAGACTGTTCTATAGTCTCGACTATAGACTGTTCTATAGTCTCGACTATAGACTGTTCTATAGTCTCGACTATAGACTGTTCTATAGTCTCGACTATAGACTGTTCTATAGTCTTGACTATAGACTGTTCTATAGTCTCGACTATAGACTGTTCTATAGTCTCGACTATAGACTGTTCTATAGTATCGACTATAGACTGTTCTATAGTCTCGACTATAGACTGTTCTATAGTCTCGACTATAGACTGTTCTATAGTCTCGACTATAGACTGTTCTATAGTCTCGCCCATAGACTGTTCTATAGTCTCGACTTTATATACCCGACTATGCGATATAGATGAATCAACTAATATTTAGACTTAACTATAGATTGATTTATAATTGTTCTTTAGCTGGCTTTCTTTAGCTGGTTATTTATAAATAGTAAACTTATAAAAGTTTTTTTGAATAAATTTTTAAATCCAGTTATTATTATAATTTTTGAACATAAACTTTGATATTGATTGCAAAATTTTCTATTAAATTCCTATTTATTATATTTTCAGCAAACGAAACTTTTGATATTATATAAAAATAGTTTAAAACATAATATTTACTATAATAGATTGTTGAAAAATCAGATTAAAATGTTAAGAAAAAACTTTTAACTGCATTTGGCGTCTGTCAAATTTTTAGCTGTTTGCATTGTCATAGAATTTTCTAATTCAATTTTCTAGTGTTTTTGAAAACCAAGAACACCACCGTTCATACAATAGAAAAGACCACACAATTTAATAGAAAATGGCAACTTTTTGCTAACACTTGTTTGTAGGTTTTTGTTACTTTTTTTTGAAGGGGTATAATTGAAAATTTGATTTCCGGCTTGGCAAAAGAACACGCACACAACCAAAATAACAAACTTAAGGTTAAAAGTTTGCTATTGCAGTTGTAAAAATAATACCATTTGTAGATGCTCTAGTTGCATTTTCTATTATAAAAAAGGAAAATATTCTTATTGTTTTAAGAATACAAAAAAACACTAATATAAATAACATTACAACGCAAGTCTCCGAAAATGTATTTCCCTAAGAAGAATAACAACTTTATCAAGTTTCAAGGATTTGTTTTAAATATAAACAAAAGTTTATTTTTCTTAAGTTAAACAAAAGAGAAAAAAATTATTTTTCTTTTTTTTGTTCTTCCTGCCACAATCATGTCATACTGTCAACAACCAAATTAATTTTTCCTCTTGTTTTTAAATCTACGACAACAACAATAAATGATATGAAAATGTAGTCGGAAATGGTTGACAAAATACCACTCTATAACTTTTTTTAAAAAGAGGAAATATAGACTATATAACGGCATAATACTGTCTGTAGAAAAGTCTATAGTCGGAACTATAGAACAGTCTTTGGTCGAGACTATAGAACAGTCTTTAGTCGAGACTATATAACAGTCTTTGGTCGAGACTATAAAACAGCCTATAGTCGGGACTATAGAACAGTCTTTGGTCGAGACTATAGAACAGTCTATAGTCGAGACTATAGAACAGTCTGTAGTCAAGACTATAGAACAGTCTATAGTCGAAACTATAAAACAGTCTTTGGTCGAGACTATAAATCAGTATATAGTCGAGACTATAGAACAGTTTATAGTCAAGACTATAGAACAGTCCATAGTTTAGACTATAGAACAGTCTATAGTCGAGACTATAGAACAGTCTATAGTCAAGACTATAGAATAGTCTATAGTCTCGACTATAGAACAGTCTATAGTCGAGACTATAGAACAGTCTATAGTCGAGACTATAGAACAGTCTATAGTCGAGACTATAGAACAGTCTATAGTCGAGACTATAGAACAGTCTATAGTCGAGACTATAGAATAGTCTATAGTCGAGACTATAGAATAGTCTATAGTCGAGACTATAGGAAAGTCTATAGTCGAGACTATAGAACAGTCTATAGTCGAGACTATAGAACAGTCTGTAGTAGAGACTATAGAACAGTCTATAGTCGAGACTATAGAATAGTCTATAGTCGAGACTATAGAATAGTCTATAGTCGAGACTATAGAATAGTCTATAGTCGAGACTATAGAATAGTCTATAGTCGAGACTATAGAATAGTCTATAGTCGAGACTATAGAATAGTCTATAGTCGAGACTATAGAATAGTCTATAGTCGAGACTATAGAATAGTCTATAGTCGAGACTATAGAACAGTTTATAGTCGAGACTATAGAACAGTCTATAGTCGAGACTATAGAACAGTCTATAGTCAAGACTATAGAATAGTCTACAGTCAAGACTATAGAACAGTCTATAGTCGAGACTATAGAACATTCTATAGTCAAGACTATAGAATAATCTATAGTCGAGACTATATAACTGTCTATAGTCGAGACTATAGAACGGTCTATAGTCGAGACTATAGAACAGTCTATAGTCGAGACTATAGAACAGTCTATAGTCGAGACTATAGAAGAGTCTATAGTCGAGACTATAGAAGAGTCTATAGTCGAGACTATAGAAGAGTCTATAGTCGAGACTATAGAACAGTCTATAGTCGAGACTATAGAACAGTTTATAGTCGAAACTATAGAACAGTCTATAGTCGAGACTATAGAACAATCTATAGTCGAGACTATAGAACAGTCTACAGTCAAGACTATAGAACAGTCTATAGCCTCGACTATAGAACAGTCTATAGTCGAGACTATAGAACAGTCTGTAGTCGAGACTATAGAACAATCTATAGTCGAGACTATAGAACAGTCTACAGTCAAGACTATAGAACAGTCTATAGCCTCGACTATAGAATAGTTTATAGTCGAGACTATAGAATAGTCTATAGTCTCGACTATAGAATAGTCTATAGCCTCGACTATAGAATAGTCTATAGTCTCGACTATAGAATAGTCTATAGTCTCGACTATAGAATAGTATATAGTCTCAACTATAGAATAGTCTATAGTATCGACTATAAAACAGTCTATAGTCTCGACTATAGAACAGTATATAGTCTCGACTTTAGAACAGTCTATAGTCTCGACTATAGAACAGTCTATAGTCTCGACTATAGAACAGTCTATAGTCTCGACTATAGAACAGTTTATAGTCTCGACTATAGAACAGTCTATAGTCTCGACTATAGAACAGTCTATAGTCTCGACTTTAGAACAGTCTATAGTCTCGACTATAGAACAGTTTGTAGTCTCGACTAGAGAACAGTTTATAGTCTCGACTAAAGAACAATGTAGCGTAAAGCAAAATATTTTCGTGTAACAGACATCAACAAATTATAATATTTGCCCAATTATTGGGCGTAGAATAGACTAGAACCTTTTTTGCCACTAACGAACAAAGCGCTCGATGGTCTTAAAAACACATTTTACAGAAATAGTAATATTTTAAATGACATTTAATTTTAAAATTCATCTGTTAAATGGGGATAAAATTGACACTAAACTAATTAGCTTTTCAACTCGATTAGTATTACAAATACTTTCAAGAAATATTAAATTTTAATTACTGTTGTTGTTCTGGCAACAACTAGTTATTAATGAAAATATGATTTACATCATAGACCTACAAATATCTATGATTAATATGCACATTTGTCTATAGATTTCAATTAGTCACACACATAAACGTAAATTCATCCTATAGTCCGAAATAACAATTGCTAACATCATAATTAATAATTAACGAACAGTTTACATCGACAACAAACGGTATAAATATTTTATAGTGAAAATAACAGCAACAATATCACGAAAATACAATTGCATTATTTATAAGCTTTATATTAAAGTAATGTTACACAAGCGGGGAGGAAATGCTTTTATGTATGTGTACATATAGTGTATATATGTGAGTTCATACTTTAAGAATCCGTGTATTAAGTTTAGTTCAATTCAGAATGTGTATGTCACCTATTTTTGTCTAGTGATACAAACATTAACAATATTAGTATTATACCTATATAAAAATTTATTTATATATAAGTATATGTTCAATTCACAATAGATGTGGTATCGTTCTAGCGTTGTATGCCATAAAAGAAAAAACACATTAGGACATGTTAATATACAACCGTACAACATTGATTGTGAATTCGACAATAATTTATTTAAATATTTTCATATTATATTGAATTTTATAACTTTATAAGTTTATTTTATTTTCAGTTATTATTTGAAAACTTAAAAATTACATCAATTTAAAATGTATGCAACATTTTCAATTTTGACTTTATTTCCATAAACACCTGTTCTATTTATAAATGCATTTCAATTTTTTTGTTTTCACTTTTCTTTGTTTGTTGCAAAAAAAGTTAGAATTTTAATAAATTTTCACACATTTTTTCCGCTTCATATTTCATGTTTAGTTTCAAAAAAATAATAATCTGTGCAGTTCTTTTTTGTTACTAGTTTGTTTTAAAAATTGTGTTAAAATTTTTCTGCTTCATGTAGCATGTAACTGAAATGTAGTACATACATACGTACATACGTTGCACAGGCCAAACATGTAATTCGTACATATGTTTACCTTTACTGATGTTTTAGATCATAGTGTTTGAATAGAACGAAAGGAGAAAAAAACATTGTTCATATGTATGACCATCAACAATTGCATGTTAGGAGTGTCCACTAAATAAAATAAGAAAGAGTTTAGACTAAAATTCGGACAAAAGTTCGTACAATAAATTAAACTACAGTCCACACAAATGACTGTAGTTTCCAATTTTCAGTTCTATCTGTAGTTCAGACTATAAGTTACAGAACACAATTCCGACAATAGTTTAAACTATAGATAAAAGACTAGAGTCCACACTTTAGTCAAACTATATTTTGGGCTGTAGTCCAGATGACAGGTCAGACTATATCCTAGGCTATAAGTTATACTATAGTCCATAACATATTTCCGACTATAGTCCAGAAAATACTTTAGACTATAGTACTGACTATAGTCGAGATTGTAGTCGTAACTATAGAACAGTGTATAGTCGTAACTATAGAACAGTCTATAGTCGTAACTATAAAACAGTGTATAGTCGTAACTATAGAACAGTCTATAGTCGTAACTATAGAACAGTCTATAGTCGTAACTATAGAACAGTCTATAGTCGTAACTATAGAACAGTCTATAGTCGTAAC
>NC_060954.1:48358428-48359627 GCF_022045245.1 Lucilia cuprina
CTATCTATCTATCTATCTATCTATCTATCTATCTATCTATCTATCTATCTATCTATCTATCTATCCTTTTTTATTATTATTTTGTATAAAATGACTTGGGTGTTTTCCTCTTATAATCTCAGTTGCACAAACCTATGCATATTTATGTATAAGTGTATGCGATTTTCGAATTTCATTTTTATTTGAATTGTTAACTTCAAGGATTTGCTTCAATTTCAACTGTCTGCATTCATAAGCTTAAGTAAAAGTATTTACAATATGATTTGTTAGATTTTCTTTTAATATTCCAATCATTAAAATGTTACATTTAAAATTTTCAATAAACAACAAAACATTTTACAACAATACAAGATTGAAAAACTTATACATTTTTTTTTTAAATTTGCCAGCAAGAAATACAATTGAGTACGTAGTTCATTTTGAGATGAAGTTAATGTTAATGTTAAAAGTTGAAAGTTGATTGAAAATGTATTAAAAACTTTAAGAGATAAAAACTTTCTTCTTTTTAATAAAAGAGAAAAAAATATTAATGAATTAAGTAGTTTTTATGTTTTATAAAACTATGGATTTTTATGAACAAATTTCTACTAAGCAAGTACATATTTCAAAAAAAAAAAAAACATTTGTAAACTTAACAATGTGTTGTAGGACACCAAAACAAGGATGGTATAAATTAATTTAAATAGTTAAAAATTGTATTAAGGTGTTCTAAATTAGTCAGCAATTTAACGTATAAAAAATAACTATTATTTCATGAATTTTTTTGCGGCCATGGTAATGCAAATTTATTTTTTACTAAAAAACTTAGTTTTTTTTTAATTATTATTTTTAGTTGCACTAATTTATGCAAACAGCTGCTAATTTTTAACAAAAACAACAAAAAAATATCTTATGCTAATATAAATAAATAAACATTAGCAAAAAAAAAAAAAAAAAGTAAAATTATTAGGAAAAAAAAAATAATTTTTATTTAAAATATATTTTTAAATTGTGTGAATAGACTGGATTATTATTCGAACTATAGTCTAAACATTAGTCTAGATTAGAGTTTAGACTATAATATGTTTTGATCTATAGTCTAGTTTGATCTAAACTATAGACTGTTCTATAGTCTCGACTATAGACTGTTCTATAGTCTCGACTATAGACTGTTCTATAGTCTCGACTATAGACTGTTCTATAGTCTCGACTATAGACTG
>NC_060954.1:48359727-48382174 GCF_022045245.1 Lucilia cuprina
AGTTAGTTAGTTAGTTAGTTAGTTAGTTAGTTAGTTAGTTAGTTAGTTAGTTAGTTAGTTAGTTAGTTAGTTAGTTAGTTAGTTATTTAGTTAGTTAGTTAGTTAGTCTTGTCTAATAACAATTGGTTAAGCTCAACTGTGTTGCTCACAGTAGTAGAAAAGCAACAATTACATATAAATAACAAATTTTTAAACTTAAAAAGCATAAAACTTATCAAAGAACATCCTCTTCTGTTTTGCAAACATATTACACTTAAATATGTATGTATGTATTTGTGTTTATACCCAAATATTTATTAAAAAAATTCTCTTGTTTAAAATTTAATTTTATAATATTTTGCAAACAAAAGCAAATGTTTTTCTGTTGAATATGCAAAATTTTGTTTGTAGATTAGTAACATGGGTCAGATAAAGTTTATTTAGTAGAACTTTAAAAACAATTGCAATATGAACTATGTATGTATATGTATACATGTCATTGAAATTTTTCGTTTTTTTAGTTGGAAAATTTTTAAGAAATCGTTTTTTTTAATTTTTATGGATTTTTAACAATTTTAAAGCATTTAGAAAATTAAAAATTTAACTAACTATTAACATTTTACTAGATATTACAGTAAAATTTGTTGCTACAAAATAAGTTAAAAATTTTATTCTTTATTGTCATAATATTTTAAAAATATATTTTTCAAAATATTATCTGTTAATTATAATTTATTAAAAAACCTAATTATAATTTATCTCTTTTTATTTACAGCTATTAACATAATTAGAGGAATGAAATATTCAAACGAATAGAGGCTCTTTTGAAAAAAAATAGCAGTAAAAGAACAACAACAAACAAATGTTGTTGTATTACAAGAAACATTTTTGATGTGCGGTTAATTACGGTTTCGACCACATACGGACCACATCAATCTCTGTACTCTACTACTACAACTACTACTTCAACTACTGCTATACTATATACATGCGCACAATATATACACACACACAAACAAATACATTCATATGCATACAAAATACTTAATAATCACTTGCATAAAAAACCACACAACCACATTTTAACATACTCACATACACATACATACATATTTAAACATATAAAGAGTTACAACAACAAAAGAATACATAATCTTGCAACAAACAAACAAAAATGCATTTTCAACAACACCACCTACAAAAACATGGTTTACCATCAACAGCAATTGCCACAACTACAACAAAAACATCATCATCATCAGCCTCATTTCACTCGTCATCACAATCATCAAAGTCCTTCTTCTCGTCCTGCTCTACAGTTAAAACATCAAAAACCAAAGGAAATTTTATGAAAATCACAAACAAAACCAGCTGCTGTAGTTGCAGCAACATCAGTAGTTGCTGTCCGCACTCGAAAGCAACCAGAACCTCAAGTCCAGCATTACAATTGTTGTTGAAACACATTTTAATACTCCTGCTAACCATCTGCCATACAGTACAAATTACAAAGGCGTATCTCATAATCGTACACGAGAGTACCGAACCGGGCACTGTTATCTTTAATGCCTCCGTTTATAAGTTGGGCTCAGAACGCCACTATAAAATTAATGCTCATAAGTCGGCTCATTTTGTGCATCATCTAGTCGCTGTCAATCACAAAGATGGACAAATACAATTAAAGAAATCTCTTAAATGTGATGGCATCTATTATCCGAATCTATTTACTTTCTATGTGGACTCCACTTCGAATAGATTGCGCAGCATAGATTACTATAGTCTGCCTATACGTATATTCGTATCGGGTCATACCTGTAATGAGGATCGTCGCGTGGAAGAGGAAATTCATGCACGTCACTATGAGGAAGAGGATAATGGGTATTCGAGACGTAGAAAGAGAAGAGATTTACTGGAGCTAGAAGACGATTTAAGTAATAGTAAATCACTGCAGCCCATTACGACAATAACATCGAATACTTTAGATCTCTATAATCATAATCATTCGCGCAATGATTTTCGTGAGGGTGATTTGATATTTGGTGATGCCTATGACAATGAAATGCGTCATCGTATTTTGTCACGCAAGAGACGTGGTTTTAGTGATATCAATCCCTTTGCGTTGGAAACTAATTTACATCGTCGCATTACCGATGCTAAGCAATGGATTTCGGAAACCTATGCCTCCTATGCCATACACACCACCGATAAATGGAATCAGATTTGCCTAAGAAAATCCCAGTTTATTAATAATTTAAATGCCTTCCTACCACGCTCCATATGTCAATATTGCAAAGTGAATTTCTTAGATGTCAATGATGAACGTTTCGCTATAGAACATCAAAATCGGGATTTGGTGGCCAGTCGTGATGTCTGTATACACGAATCCATGTGGAAAGTTAGCATAACATTTAATATACGTTGTGATCGTAATGATATAGTGGACTCGGATCATCGTTTGAAGATTGTCTATCATCATCAGGAATTCAATGATACCGATATAGCTAAAAGAGTACGAAGAGAGTTAAGAAATCAATCACCTTTCTTTGAGCAAGCCTTATATGTGGCTTCAGTATTGGAAGAGCAACCAGCTGGCTCGACTGTCACCGCTGTGAGAGCCCGAGATCCAGAAGATTCACCTGTTGTATATTCCATGGTTTCTTTATTGGATTCTCGTTCTCAGTCTTTGTTTAAAGTTGACTCCCGTACTGGTGTGGTAACGACATCAGCGAGTTTGGATCGAGAGCTCATGGATGTTCATTACTTTCGTGTGGTGGCCACCGATGATAGTTTTCCACCACGTTCGGGTACCACTACATTACAGGTAAATGTTTTGGATTGTAATGATCACAGTCCCACCTTTGAGGCCGAACAATTTGAGACCTCTATACGGGAGGGAGCAACGGTAGGCTCCACCGTGATAACATTGCGTGCTACCGATCAGGATATAGGTAAAAATGCAGAGATTGAATATGGCATAGAAAGCGTAACAGGTAAGTTTCTTTAAATTAGTTTTGTCTTCAAAAATGTACCCATTTTATTATAATATTACTTTAACCACCCCCACGTTTTTCCTTAGATGGCACTGGTACCTTACAGGATCAGGAAATTCCCATATTTCGAATTGATGCTCGTAGTGGTGTCATAGCTACACGCACTTCCTTGGATCGTGAAACTTCCGACAGTTATAATATTGTGGTTACCGCTTCGGATATGGCTTCGGCTCAAAGTGAACGCAAGACAGCCACAGCCAGTGTGTTAGTAAAAATCCTGGATGACAATGATAATTATCCGCAATTTAGTGAACGCACCTATACAGTCCAAGTACCCGAAGATCGTTGGGGTGATGATAATGTAGTGGCCCACATCAGGGCCACCGATGCCGATCAGGGTAATAATGCAGCCATACGTTATGCCATTATAGGTGGTAATACACAGTCACAATTTGCCATCGATTCCATGAGTGGTGATGTTAGTTTGGTTAAGCCTTTGGATTATGAAAGTGTACGCAGTTATCGTTTGGTTATACGGGCCCAAGATGGTGGTAGTCCCTCAAGAAGTAATACTACACAATTGCTGGTCAATGTCCTGGATACTAATGACAATGCTCCGCGTTTTTATACCTCTCAGTTTCAAGAGTCCGTTTTGGAAAATGTTCCAGTGGGTTATAATATAATACGTGTTCAGGCTTATGACTCGGATGAGGGAGCCAATGCTGAAATTCAATATAGCATTTTAGAAAGAGATGATAATTTCCCTTTGGCTGTGGATTCTCGCACTGGTTGGATTCAAACCATAAAGCAATTAGATCGTGAAGAACAAAGTCGTTTTGCTTTTCAAGTTATAGCTAAAGATGGTGGTATTCCTCCCAAATCGGCCAGTTCTACGGTGGTGATTACAGTGCAAGATGTTAATGATAATGATCCTGTCTTCAATCCAAAATACTATGAAGCTAATGTGGGTGAGGACCAGCCTCCTGGTACACCCGTTTGTACAGTCACTGCCACCGATCCTGATGAAGATTCACGTTTACATTATGAAATAACTTCGGGCAATACTAGAGGTCGTTTTGCCATAACCTCGCAGAATGGTCGTGGCCTTATAACTATCGCCCAGTCTTTGGATTACAAACAAGAAAAGAGATTTTTATTAACCATAACCGCCACAGATTCAGGTGGCAGAGCCGATACTGCTACTGTTAACATCAATATAACAGATGCTAATAATTTCGCCCCCATTTTTGAAAATGCTCCCTACAGTGCTTCTGTGTTTGAAGATGCTCCCATAGGTACTACTGTCTTAGTAGTCTCTGCCACTGATAGTGATGTGGGCATAAATGCTCAGATAACTTATTCCTTAAATGAGGAAAGCATCAATGGTTTAAGCAGTCCAGATCCGTTTTCTATTAATCCTCAAACGGGAGCCATTATTACAAATGCATTGTTGGATCGTGAAACGACTAGTGGCTATCTGTTAACTGTTACCGCCAAAGATGGTGGTAATCCTTCGTTAAGTGATACCACAGATGTGGAAATAAGTGTTACCGATGTCAATGATAATCCTCCACAGTTTAAGAATCCTTTATATCAGGCCTCCATACTAGAAGATGCCTTGGTGGGCACTTCAGTTCTGCAAGTTTCGGCTTCTGATCCTGATATTGGTTTAAATGGTCGTATTAAGTATTTGCTAAGTGATCGTGATGTAGAAGATGGTTCCTTTGTTATCGATCCCACCTCGGGTACCATAAGAACCAACAAGGGTTTGGATCGTGAAAGTGTGGCTATATATCATCTAACAGCCTTAGCGGTAGATAAAGGTTCTCCCTCAATGTCAAGTTCGGTGGAGGTACAAATACGTTTGGAAGATGTTAACGATTCACCACCCACTTTCCCTTCGGATAAAATAACGTTATATGTACCAGAAAATTCACCAGTCGGCTCAGTTGTAGGAGAGATACATGCTCATGATCCCGATGAAGGTGTTAATGCTGTAGTGCACTATTCCATCATAGGAGGCGATGATTCCAATTCCTTTTCTTTAGTTACAAGGCCGGGTTCCGAGAGAGCACAATTGCTGACTATGACAGAGCTGGATTATGAATCCAATCGTAAACGTTTCGAATTGGTGATACGAGCTGCCAGTCCTCCATTGCGCAACGATGCTCATGTAGAGATTTTAGTCACCGATGTCAATGATAATGCTCCTGTTCTAAGAGATTTTCAAGTGATATTTAACAATTTCCGAGATCACTTTCCTAGTGGTGATATTGGCCGGATACCCGCCTTCGATGCAGATGTTAGTGATAAGCTCACCTATCGGATTTTATCGGGCAACAATGCCAATTTGATTCGATTAAATCAGACTAGCGGTGGCTTAAGTCTTAGCCCCCAACTCAATACTAATGTACCGAAATTTGCCACCATGGAGGTTTCAGTGACGGATGGCATCAATGAAGCAAAAGCTATTATGCAACTAGCGGTGCGCTTGATTACAGAAGATATGCTATTCAATTCGGTAACAGTGCGTTTGAATGAAATGACAGAAGAAGCTTTCCTTTCACCTTTGCTGAATTTCTTTCTGGATGGCTTGGCCGCCATTATACCCTGTCCCAAGGAGAATATTTTCATTTTCTCCATACAAGATGATACGGATGTTACTTCACGCATATTGAATGTTAGCTTTTCAGCTAAAAGACCCGATGTCTCACATGAGGAGTTCTATACTCCCCAATATTTGCAGGAACGAGTGTACTTAAATCGTGCTATTCTAGCTAGATTAGCCACAGTGGAAGTTTTGCCTTTCGATGATAATCTTTGTGTAAGAGAGCCCTGTTTAAACTTTGAAGAATGCTTGACAGTGTTGAAATTCGGCAATGCTTCTGATTTTATACACAGCGATACTGTTCTATTCCGTCCTATATATCCTGTTAACACATTTGCCTGTTCCTGTCCTGAAGGTTTTACCGGCAGCAAAGAACATTATCTGTGTGACACCGAAGTTGATTTGTGTTACTCCGATCCGTGTGAAAACGGTGGCTCTTGTATAAGACGAGAGGGTGGTTATACCTGTGTTTGTCCGGCTTCTCATACTGGAGTTAATTGTGAAACTGATATAAGAAAATTGAAACCTTGCATGTCCGACATATGTGAGGGTGGTTTGTCCTGCATGAATAACTATTTAAGCTCACAACCACCACCGTATACAGCGACTTGTGAACTACGTTCACGTTCATTCTCACGCAACTCTTTTCTCACTTTCGAAAGTCTTAAGCAACGTCATCGTTTCAATGTAAAATTACGTTTTGCTACTGTCCATGAAAATGGTTTGTTGCTGTACAATGGCCGCTATAATGAGTTGCATGATTTCATAGCTTTGGAAATAGTACAGGGTCATATTACGTTTACATTTTCCCTGGGTGATCGTATAGAAAAGGTGTCAATAGTACAGCATTCCAAGGTATCGGATGGCCAATGGCATGAAGTGGAGGTGGTGTATTTAAATCGTACTGTCACTTTAATATTGGATAATTGCGATACGGCCATAGCGTTGGCTGGCAACTTGGGTGAACGTTGGAATTGTGCCAATCAGACAACTTTGAAATTGGATAAAAAATGTTCTTTACTCACCGAAACCTGTCATCGTTTCTTGGATTTGACCGGTCCTCTGCAAGTCGGTGGTTTACCCCGAATTCCTGCCCATTTTCCTATCGAAAATCAAGATTATGTGGGTTGCATATCTGATCTACGTATAGATGAGCGTTTTATTGATTTAAATTCGTATGTAGCGGACAATGGCACTATATCGGGTTGCCCTCAAAAGAATCCTTTATGTTCTTCAGAGCCCTGCTTTAATGGCGGTGTATGTCGCGAGGGTTGGAACGTCTACACCTGTGAGTGTCCTGAAGGTTATGCTGGTAATCAATGTCAAGATACAATACCCGCACCCTGGCGCTTTGCAGGTGATGGCAGCTTAAGTTTTAATCCTTTACTTAGACCCATACAATTACCTTGGGTCACATCTTTATCGCTGAGAACCCGTCAAGAAGATGCCTTTATTATACAAATACAAATTGGTCAGAATAGTTCGGCGGTCATATGCTTGAAAAATGGCATCTTGTATTATATCTACGACAATGAACCCATGTTTTTGGCTGGAGCTTATTTGTCCGATGGTGAATGGCATCGTATAGAAATCAAGTGGCAAAGTTCTGAATTACAGTTTTCAGTGGATTTCGGTCAACGTGTAGGTTCTGTGCCCATATCTCAGAAAATACAAGGTCTTTATGTAGGCAAAATAGTTATTGGTAATGCCGACAGCTCTATAGGTCATGTAGGAGATCTATTGCCCTATGAAGGTTGTATACAAGATGTTCGCATAGGTGCGGCGCAATCAGTTCTTTCGCGTCCTACCATACGCGAGAATGTGGAAGATGGTTGCATATCGAAAGCAGAATGTCCTCAATCATGTCCCAGTCATTCTACTTGCACTACTTCTTGGGATGAATCGAAATGTGAATGTCTTCCCGGCTATGTGGGTTCGGAATGTTTACCTATTTGCACGGTTAAACCCTGTGCCGCTGGTGTATGTCGTGCTAATATTAGTGATTTACGTGGCTATCACTGTGAGTGCAACTCCACATATCAACATGGAGAATATTGTGAAAAGACAGTTCAACAACCCTGTCCAGGAGGTTGGTGGGGTGAGAAAGTTTGCGGTCCCTGTAAATGTAATGTTAAACAGGGTTATCATCCCGATTGTCATAAGACTACCGGACAATGTCACTGTAAAACGAATCACTATCAACCTCCCAATGAGACCGCCTGTATACCTTGTGATTGCTATTCCATTGGCTCTTTTAACAGCGCCTGTAACCCACTGACAGGTCAGTGTGAGTGTCGTGAGGGTGTTATAGGAAGAAGATGTGATTCATGCTCAAATCCTTATGCAGAGGTAACACTAAATGGCTGTGAAGTGGTCTATGATGCCTGTCCAAGATCTTTTGCTGCGGGTGTATGGTGGCCTCGCACTCCTCTAGGTAGTACTACTGTCGAAAATTGCCCTACACCCGCCAAGGGTAAGGGACAAAGAACCTGTGACAATTTGTCGGGAGGATGGAATATACCCGACATGTTTAACTGTACATCTGAACCATTTGTGGAACTGCGAAAACAATTATCACAAATGGAAAAAATGGAACTGGAACTTAACTCCTTTGTGGCCATCAAGACAGCGGAAAATCTACAAAAGGCTTGTATAACAGTAGATCGTACAAAGGTCCAGAAGAAACCACCCATAAAAGATCATAGACGCTATAAAATGGAATCTTCTTTCCTGCTAAATGAAAACAATAATGTTTGGTCGAATGAAATAGAAATGGAATATCTATCAGATGAAATGAAATTTTCTCATGATCGTTTGTATGGAGCCGATCTGCTGGTAACCGAGGGTCTGCTGCAAGAGCTTATCAATTACGAATTAATGCAAAATGGTTTAAATCTCACGCACTCACAAGATAAATATTTCATCAAGAATCTGGTAGAGGCTGCTAGTGTTATATTGGATCGTAAGTACGGTCAAGAATGGAAAAGAGCTTCGGAATTGATACAACGTGGTCCAGATGATCTGTTGGATGCTTTCAACAAGTATATGGTTGTTTTAGCCAGATCTCAACATGACACCTATACCAATCCTTTTGAAATTGTACAACCCAATATGGCTTTTGGTTTGGATATAGTAACCATGGAATCTCTATTTGGCTATGAACCCGAACAATTGAGTGAATATCACAAGACTAAGTATCTCAAACCAAATGCCTTTACCACGGAAAGTGTTATATTACCAGATACCAGCGCTTTCTTACAACATTCGGCTAAACAAAAACCAGTTATAACCTTCCCCAAATACAACAATTACATACAAGATAAGACCAAGTTTGATAAATACACGAAAGTCTTGGTACCTCTAGATATGTTAGGCATTTCACCACCCGAAAGCAATGAAGTGACTCATGGCTCAAGTGATTACAAAGCCATCGTATCCTATGCCCAATATAAAGATGTGGGCCAGTTATTACCTGATATGTTTGATGAGACCATAACCAGAAGATGGGGTGTTGATATAGAAGTAGCTTCTCCTATACTATCGCTGGCGATTTTAGTTCCCTCCACCGAAGCCGAAGAGAAACGCATCGAAATTCCCTATCGTAAGATATCATCGCAAAAGACTTTCTCGGTATCGGGTTCTTCGGAACAGGAATTTATTGAAGTATTCGATGTACCCAAGAAACCAGGGCAATCTTCCGGTAACTCTGTCTCTGGCAGTGAAGAACACATGATAGAAAATATACGCATAACAGCCCACGAAATACCTCCGCCATCCTCAAAAGCGGAAGACAGTAATGAAGCCGTAGAAATAGAAGATGTTGAAGAACCTCATCTTAAGGTTAGATTTGATGATAATATAGAATTTCACGGTAATTCGGGAGAAGAAGTTATTGATTCACCCGAAAATATGAATGGCGGTAACAATAACAACAATAACTACGAAGGCTCTATTGAACATGAAGATTCCATGGAGAAAGGCGAGAATGAAGCATTTTATCGTAATCGTCGTTTGGTTAAACGTCAAGTGGAGGTCATCTATCCCAATGAACAGCAGCAGCAAAATAAACATATCACCTATAGATCTCTGGGTTCACCCCACCTTTCGCAACCCATTAAACTGCAAATGTGGTTAGATATCGATGTTACACGCTTTGGTCCACGCTCCAATCCACAATGTGTACGCTGGAATTCTTTTACCAATCAGTGGACTCGCCTGGGCTGTCAAACCGATATACCCGACTATGAAAATATGCATTTACTACCGCCACAACCCATACTAGTCAACTGCACCTGTACCCACATCTCCAACTATGCTGTCATTGTTGATGTTATCGATCCAGAGGACATACCAGAACCTTCTCTTCTCGTACAAATCACCTCATATTCAGCATTCCTAGTATCACTACCCGTTCTACTGAGCGTATTGATTGCATTGGCTTTACTGCGTGGCCAGCAGACCAATTCGAATACCATTCACCAGAATATAGTGTTATGTGTTTTCTTTGCCGAATTGCTATTCTTTGTGGGTATGCAATCACGACGTAATTTACTTGAAAATGAATTTCCTTGCAAGCTGATTGCGATTTGTTTGCATTACTTCTGGCTGGCGGCATTCGGCTGGACGACGGTTGACTGTGTTCATTTGTATCGTATGCTAACGGAGATGCGTGATATTAATCATGGTCCGATGGGTTTCTACTTTGCAATGGGTTATGGTGCACCGGCCATCGTTGTTGGTCTATCGGTGGGTGTACGAGCTCACGAATATGGCAATAGTCTGTTGTAAGTATTAGTATATGATTGAAATTTTGATTGAAAGTTTTACAAGTTTTTTCTTTTTTAATCGATTAAAATTTTTTGTGTGTAGATGTTTCTTTTTCTATTCCTATATCAGTACGTTAGGTTTGGGAGGATTTTTTCCATTTTAAAATTATCCTGGTTTTAGTAGGTGTAGTTATTTTGGTGTGTATATGCTCACAGTGTGCTATGGGCCGGGTAATATAAACTATAGTTCACTCTGTAGTCCAAACAATAGTTTATTCCATAGTCCAGTTTACTATAGTACGAAGTAAGAGTTAGAATAAACTGTAGTATGGACTAGACAGAAGATAGATAGATAGATAGATAGATAGATAGATAGATAGATAGATAGATAGATAGATAGATAGATAGATAGATAGATAGATAGATAGATAGATAGATAGATAGATAGATAGATAGATAGATAGATAGATAGATAGATAGATAGATAGATAGATAGATAGATAGATAGATAGATAGATAGATAGATAGATAGATAGATAGATAGATAGATAGATAGATAGATAGATAGATAGATAGATAGATAGATAGATAGATAGATAGATAGATAGATAGATAGATAGATAGATAGATAGATAGATAGATAGATAGATAGATAGATAGATAGATAGATAGATAGATAGATAGATAGATAGATAGATAGATAGATAGATAGATAGATAGATAGATAGATAGATAGATAGATAGATAGATAGATAGATAGATAGATAGATAGATAGATAGATAGATAGATAGATAGATAGATAGATAGATAGATAGATAGATAGATAGATAGATAGATAGATAGATAGATAGATAGATAGATAGATAGATAGATAGATAGATAGATAGATAGATAGATAGATAGATAGATAGATAGATAGATAGATAGATAGATAGATAGATAGATAGATAGATAGATAGATAGATAGATAGATAGATAGTTAGTTAGTTAGTTAGTTAGTTAGTTAGTTAGTTAGTTAGTTAGTTAGTTAGTTAGTTAGTTAGTTAGTTAGTTAGTTAGTTAGTTAGTTAGTTAGTTAGTTAGTTAGTTAGTTAGTTAGTTAGTTAGTTAGTTAGTTAGTTAGTTAGTTAGTTAGTTAGTTAGTTAGTTAGTTAGTTAGTTAGTTAGTTAGTTAGTTAGTTAGTTAGTTAGTTAGTTAGTTAGTTAGTTAGTTAGTTAGTTAGTTAGTTAGTTAGTTAGTTAGTTAGTTAGTTAGTTAGTTAGTTAGTTAGTTAGTTAGTTAGTTAGTTAGTTAGTTAGTTAGTTAGTTAGTTAGTTCGTTAGTTAGTTAGTTAGTTAGTTAGTTAGTTAGTTAGTTAGTTAGTTAGTTAGTTAGTTAGTTAGTTAGTTAGTTAGTTAGTTAGTAGTTAGTTAGTTAGTTAGTTTAGTTAGTTAGTTAGTTAGTTAGTTAGTTAGTTAGTTAGTTAGTTAGTTAGTTAGTTAGTAGTTAGTTAGTTAGTTAGTTAGTTAGTTAGTTAGTTAGTTAGTTAGTTAGTTAGTTAGTTAGTTAGTTAGTTAGTTAGTTAGTTAGTTAGTTAGTTAGTTAGTTAGTTAGTTAGTTAGTTAGTTAGTTAGTTAGTTAGTTAGTTAGTTAGTTAGTTAGTTAGTTAGTTAGTTAGTTAGTTAGTTAGTTAGTTAGTTAGTTAGTTAGTTAGTTAGTTAGTTAGTTAGTTAGTTAGTTAGTTAGTTAGTAGTTAGTTAGTTAGTTAGTTAGTTAGTTAGTTAGTTAGTAGTTAGTTAGTTAGTTAGTTAGTTAGTTAGTTAGTTAGTTAGTTAGTTAGTTAGTTAGTTAGTTTGTTAGTTAGTTAGTTAGTTAGTTAGTTAGTTAGTTAGTTAGTTAGGTTAGTTAGTTAGTTAGTTAGTTAGTTAGTTAGTTAGTTAGTTAGTTAGTTAGTTAGTTAGTTAGTTAGTTAGTTAGTTAGTTAGTTAGTTAGTTAGTTAGTTAGTTAGTTAGTTAGTTAGTTACTTAGTTAGTTAGTTAGTTAGTTAGTTAGTTAGTTAGTTAGTTAGTTAGTTAGTTAGTTATTTAGTTAGTTAGTTAGTTAGTTAGTTAGTTAGTTAGTTAGTTAGTTAGTTAGTTAGTTAGTTAGTTAGTTAGTTAGTTAGTTAGTTAGTTAGTTAGTTAGTTAGTTAGTTAGTTAGTTAGTTAGTTAGTTAGTTAGTTAGTTAGTTAGTCAGTCAGTCAGTTTGTTACTTAATTTTCATTATTTCTTTCCTGATTGAATGCACAACTGCTGCATTGTGCTTTTATTCACACACACATATATATTTTAGCAATTATTCACCTTACTTCCACGTCCTCTCTATATTAACTGTTGCAATTTACTTAAATCATGTTTCTTTTTTTCCTTTTTCATTTTCTTTTTAATTTACAGCTGCTGGCTATCAGTATATGAACCAGTTGTATGGTGGCTAGTAGGACCAATTGCCGGCATGTCAATTGTTAATCTTCTGATACTCTTCGTCTCTGTAAAGGCTGCCTTTACCTTAAAAGATCATGTTTTAGGTTTTGGTAATTTACGTACACTACTCTGGCTCTCGGTTGTCTCCCTACCTCTAATGGGTGTTATGTGGGTATTGGCCGTATTGGCAGCTTCGGAAAGTTCGCAACTCTTGAGTATGTTACTATCAGGTGTGGTAGTGTTGCATGCCATTTTCTGCCTGGTGGGCTATTGTATTATCAACAAAAGGGTTAGAGAAAATCTACAGAGAACATTTTTACGTTGTATGGGTAGGAAGGTGCCACTGTTGGACTCCTCCATGGTGGTGAGTAATAGTTCACATAATGTAAATGGTACCACAAGGCCGAATAACTTTCTCAATGCCAATGGCTATGATACACAACGACGAAACGTGGGTATAAGTGTGTCGAGCACTACATCGAGGAGTACGGCCAAGACTAGTTCTAGCCCTTACAGGTTAGTAGAGGATTTGTTTGTTTTTTTTAATACACTTAACTTAATAAATAATTAAAAGTATTTCCTCTCCCAGTGATGGTCAACTAAGACAGACATCTACTTCTACTTCCAATTACAATTCGAACAGTGATGCACCTAGCTTCTTAAGAGGTTTTGATTCTTCTACCACCAGTGGACAGCATGAACGTAAATCTAGAAGGCATAGAAAAGATTCGGATTCCGGCTCAGAAACTGATGGTAGGTCATTGGAATTGGCTTCTAGCCATTCTAGTGATGATGATGAGTCTAGAACAAATCGTTCTTCTACTACAGGCACGGGCACCAGCACTCACCGCAGTACAGCTGTAAGCATAACCCCCTCTTTTCTACCCAATATCACCGAGCATGTACAAGCCACCACACCGCCCGAGCTAAATGTGGTGCAAAGTCCTCAGCTCTTCCCAAGTGTTAATAAGCCAGTCTATGCTCCTCGTTGGTCAAGCCAGTTGCCCGATGCCTATATGCAGCCTCCAGCCAATATGGGTAGATGGTCTCAGGAGACCGGTTCGGATAATGAACACATACATCATGGACAAAAAATGACCATATCACCCAATCCTTTACCAAATCCCGATCTCACCGATACCTCTTACCTGCAACAGCATCACAATAAAATCAATATGACTCCTTCGATATTGGAAAATTTACAAAATGCCCGTCCCACAGACAGTTATGATGGCTTGGAAAGGGAAAGTTTATATGGACGCAGACCCGATAATTATGTGCAATATGAAGGCATCACATCGAATATCAGCAACTATAAACCTCCGAGTCATTATGGCAGTGAACATGACTACAATGGCAGCAATAATGGCAATCAAAGTAATGGCAGCAATGGCTCTGGCAATATAGCAAATGGCAATAATGGCTCCAATGGTGGTGGTGGTGGTACTCAGATCGTTAATCATATGCGCACTTTTCACAATGACAATGCCTACTTGAGTGATAGTATTTATGATAAACAGCGAACAATAGGTTCACCCTATATGTCTAAAGATCGTATAGCACCCGATATTTATGGTTCAAGAGAAAATCATTATAGTCTGAAAAAACAACCACCCATATATGCGGGAGATTCAGTGCATTCCGTACATTCGCTGTTGCGCAATGATTATCAACAGCAACAGCGTCATTTACAACAACACAACGATCATCATTCGGATCGCATGTCTGAGGGCTCCGATAAGAATGGTTATCATTTCCCCTATACAGCCGAAGAGGATCATTTGTCTTCGGCACGTAAACTAAGTTTACAACACAATCCATCACCTGCCCTCCACAGTTCTCAGCAAATACTCAACGGTCATCAGCCGCATCATCATGGTCATCATGCGGGCGGCATGGTGAATGATATAAATAATCCAGGTCTTATGAATAGACACACCTTAAATGGTTCTTCACGTCATAGCTCGAGAGCCTCATCACCACCCTCGTCTAGTATAGTGGCACCAATGCAGCCCTTAGCGCCTCTGACAAGTATAACCGATACAGAGTGAGTATTAGATTCGAAGATATAGTTTTTAGTTTTATAAATTTTTTTATATATATTTATTTTATTTCTAATGTTTGTTATATTAAGCGGTGTTGTTTAATCATCTTTTATTTATTTCTTACATTTTGGTAGTGCAAATATAAAACATTCATTCATAACATTTAATTAATTTATTAAGAGAAAAATTTTGCATATTTTTTTTTAAGATTTTAATATGGGAAGGCTATTGGATTGATTGTTGCATGAAAATATAAAACAATTGCTTACATTCCGCTACTTATACAAATACTTGGTTCAAACACATACACACACGTAAGAACAAAACTGAATTTCGGGAAGAAATGGTTCTTATTCAGCCTTATTTGAATTTAATAAAGACATTGAATAAAAACTCAAGTTTTACTTAAATTTTTCATAATATGTTACACATGGCGTATGATAAATGAATAACGTGTATTTATTTAGATATCGCTTATACGCTCAAAACATTAATGTTAGATTCAAGAAAAAAATATTTTTATAAAAACTATTTCCAAATTCACTAACTATTGACTGGAATATTATCAAACATGAGACAGATATGTTTTATTTTTGCCCAAAAGAAAGACATACACACACTTGTCAACACAAATGAATTTCGCAAAAAAAATCGGCCTTATTCAGCTTTTATGTAAACTTGTTTGAATTTAGAAAAGAAATTTAATAAAAACTCAAGTTTTACTTAAATTTTTCATATTATTTTACACACGGCGTATGATAAATTAATAACATGTATTTAGTTAAATATCGCTTATACGCTCCAACAATAATGTTAGTAGGATTCTTTCTATAAATCTACTTTTTGTAAAAAAAAATCGAAAAATCGATGTCGAGTCTATAACTCGACTATCGTCTATGAAAATGGTCGAAAAGTCGACTTTGTAAATAAAAGTCGAAAAGTCAAAAAAAAATCGAAAAAGTCGAAAGTCAAAAAAAGTCGAAAAATCGAAAAAAGTCGAAAAGTCAAAAAATAGTCGAAAATTTTAAAAAAGTGGAAAAAAGTTAAAAACTCTAAAATAATCGGAAAAACTCGAAAAAAGTAAAAACATAATCGAAAATAGTCAAAAAGTAGAAAAAAATCATAAAAAGTAGGAAAAAGTCGAAAACTTGAAAATAGTAGAAAAAAAGTAAAAAAATGGGGAAAAAAGTCAAAAACTCTTAAATAGTCGGAAAACTCGAAAAAAGTAAAAATATAGTCGAAAAAGTCGAAAAAAATCAAAAAAAAAGTCGGAAAGAGTCCAAAAGTCGGAAAAATTTGACTATTTATAAAATACTAAAAGTCGAAAAGTCTAAAAATCGACTTTTAACTAAATGAAAAAAGTCGAAAAGTCGACTTTAATTAAATGCAAAAAGTCATAAAGTCGACTTTTCGTTTGAACTATAGAACCCTAAAATAACTATTTCCAAATTTACTGACTATTGACTGGTCTTTGGAATACATTCACTAGTCTATTGGCAAATCTATAGACTAATTTATTAAATGGTCTATTCACAGGTCTATTGTCTAGTTTATTGATCAGTTTCTTAAATAACATATTAACTAGTTTATTTACTACTGGTCTATTGACGTATATATTGTCTAGTCTATTGACTGGTCTATTGACTAATCTATTAACTAGTAAAGTAATTAGCTTATTGATTAGTGTATAGAGCAGTCCATTGAATAGCTTATTGAATTTGCTATTGAGTATTACATTGTCTAAACTACTAAAAAGTTTACTGACTAGCATATCGTCTGGCTTACAATCTACTTTATTTACTGAACTATTGCAAAGTCTATTGACTAGTCTATCGACAGGCCTATTGGGTAGTATATTGATTTATCATTTGTCTACTCTATTGACTAGTTATCAACCTAATTTATGGTCTACTATCTAATTCTTTGACTAGTCTATTTTGTGGTCTATTGTCTGATCTATTAAGTGGTCTATTAACTAATTTATCGACTAATCTATCGACCAGTTTATTAATAAGCTTATTGACTAGTCCATTGAGTATACTTTTGACTGGTCTATTGACTAGTCTGTTGACGGTTCTATTGACTAGTCTATTAACTGGACTATTGACGGTTCTATTGACTAGTCTATTGACTGGACTATTGACTAGTCTATTGACTGGTCTGTTAAACATTGCTTAGTCTATATACTAGTCTATTGCCTGGTCTATCTACAAGTCCACTTTCTATTCTATTAACTAATGTTTGACATTTCTATTGAGTAGCATATTGACTTTTCTATTGACTAGACTATCGACTGGTCTGTTGAAAACTATATTGCTTGATCTATTGACTACTCTATTAAATAGTATATACAATTGACTGGTCTATTTACTAGTCTAATTACTGTTCAGTTGACTAGTACAACAACTGGTCTGTTGAATTTTGATTGGTCTATATACTGGTCTATTGTCTAGTCTATAGTATATTGACTTTTATATTGACTAGTCTATCGACTGGTCTATTGAATAGAATATTATTTGATCTATTGACTACTCTAGTATTTAGTTAATTGATTAGTCAATTGATTACTCTATTGATTAGCCTATTGACTTGTTTATACAGTATCCCGTTGACTATTGACTTAGCTAATGACTAGTCTTTTGGTTTGGTTATGGTCTAGTAGATTATCTTTCTTTTTAACAGGTTGTCTGGCTATCATATTGGCTACTCTATTCACTGGTCACTTTAATGTTGCTTAGGCTATTTACTAGTCTATTGTCTAGTCTTCTGTATATTCTATTGTCTTGTCCACTAAGTAGTCTATTGACTGTTTTATGGACTGCTCTGTTTAATATAACAAAAGTTCATTTTTAATATAACAAAAGTTTGTCAATTGTTTAATATTTTTATTAATACTATTATTCTCAAATTTGCCATATTAAAATCTTAAAAAAACGTTTTCTCTTAAAAAAAACTTTTGGTGTCTATTTAAAAAAAACTGGCTTTAAATGGTTTAGCATATATTTTAGTGGTACGGCTTAATGAAACAAATTATATTTCTTTTTTTTTAGTTTTATTCACTTTATTTTTTATTTATTTACCAAATATCATAAAAAAAACTTAATCTTTTAACTAAACAAAATATATTTATACTTTCTTTCTTCTTTTTATTTTCTCCACTCTCACCTAACTATCCATAAAACTACTTTACTCTACATACATTGTTTTGGTTTGATTATGGGAAAACTCAAAAATAAAATTAAAAAAAAAATCCTTTCATTTCATCAACAATCCACAACAAAACAAAAAAACTACCATCCTGATTTCCACGCCATTAAACTATAAACATTACCAACACCCACAAACAAATAAAAAAAAACACACACACACGTCCACTCCAACCACCAACAACAACAACAACTGCTATGACTATTATATGTTTTGGTCATTGTTGTTGTTTTTTTTTTCCTTTTTTCAACATTTCCTTTGCTTTATTCTATTCTTTTTTATTGTTTTCCTTTGCTTTTGTATATTATTGTTTGTTTTTGTGTTTTAACATTAACAGTTCTTGGTCTTGGGAACGCTTAAAGAAAATCTAATCATAAACTTTGTTTCGTTTATATTTTCTTTCGTTTTTTTGCTACTTCTTCTTCTTCTTCTTCTAACACGTTTTGTTGTGTATGTGTGTGCGTGTGAACATGAAAACTATAAAAATGAAATTTATGTTTTATTTCCTTTGCTTTATTTTGCTTCCTTTTTAATTTACTCACACGCACACTTGTACACCTACAAAAAAAACAACAACAACTACTACTACAACAACAAAAATAATAAAAACAAACCAATACGCTGTAACAATAAAATCTGCTAATACAATTAAAATAACAACATAAATACATACATACACACACTCGCATATGCTTTTAACAACAACAAACAACATTGAAACAAAATAAACAAATCACTACAACAACAATTTAACAACCATATTGAATTAACCTACCGGATATTGAAAAATGGCTTCTTAATAACAATACCACTACCAACAACAACAACAACATCATCTTAAAACAACAATAATTATTATAATCATCTACTCACTAATACCTTTACAACTTTAATTACTTAAACAATAAAAAAATGCTGCTCAATCTACCCTATCTGTCTCTCTCTCGCTCTTAAATCGAATTACCAAACCTTTAAAACAACTCTTTCCCTCCGAATGTCTTTCGTCTTATACTTTGGGTGTCCTGTTGGAATCTTTAACTCTTCCTTAACACACACTCTCTCTCTGTCTTATTTGCTATCTTACGTAAAAACAAATTTAACACAACTGCAGATCAGAGGTAAACTACTACATATTCATTTAAAATTCTTAGTTTTCTCTTTAATTAATTTAATAAAATTATGTAAATTTATGTAATTTATGTATATATAAAGTTTTATTATTTATCTTTAACTATTTACTTGTTTTTATTATTGTATTAGTTAGTTATAATTTGTAATTTGTTTTTCTATTGTTTAATGTAATTTAATTTTTAGAAGCCATCACCAAAAACGATAAAAGTTATTGGTTTGTCAACTTGTTTGTTACAGATCGCAGTGAATTTCCAAAGTCCCCGTAAACTTCTAAAGATATTTTGACAAAAACTTTTTAGAAGATATTCCTATTGATCAAGCTACTATTTCAGATACAATTGATCACCAAAATTGCTTGATCGGAAGTAGAGAATTGCAAAAGGATCAAGTTAATGATCCGAAAGTTGCCCAAGGTATTCTTCTCTTTTGATCGAACTATGTCCTCATGTATTGGTTTGTCAACTTGTTTGTTACAGATCGCAGTGAATTTCCAAAGTCCCCGTAAACTTCTAAAGATATGTTGACAAAAACTTTTTAGAAGATATTCCCATTGATCAAGCTACTATTTCAGATACAATTGATCACCAAAATTGCTTGATCGGAAGTGGAGAATTGCAAAAGGATCAAGTTAATGATCCGAAAGTTGCCCAAGGTATTCTTCTCTTTTGATCGAACTATGTCTTAACATTATTCAAAAAAACGATCTTCTCAAAGACATCTCAAATGATCACATCATAAAACTAGGTCCTCATCATTGAAAGTTGTCCAAGATATTCTTCTCTTTTGGTCAAACTATGTCCATACGTCATTCACAAATGCGATCTTCTCAAAAATATCTCAATTGATTACATACTATGCCCAATTGATCCCAAAATTAGGTCCTCAAGATCGAAAGTTTTCCGAAGTATTCTACTCATTGAATAAACTATGTCCGTAAGTCATAAAAAATGCGATCATCTGAAAAGTATCTCAATTGATCTCATACTAGGCTCAATTGATCCCAAAACTAGGTACTCACGATCGTCCAAATTATTTTTCCCTTTCCATCAAACTATGTACGTTTGCCATTCAAAAAATGCGATCTTCTTAAAAGTATCTCATGTAAACACATACCAGGCTCAATTGTTTCCAAAACTAGGTCCTGGAAAAAGCTTTTATTTGATTACTTTTTAACTGCCATGACTGTTGCTATGATAACGACTAATAAAGAACATAGAAATCTATCTCGGTTTCAAAGTTTTTATGCTGATCATGATGAATTTATACCTCTTGACGTGCGATCGATTAAATTTTTTAGAAAGTTCAATAAAATTTAAAAACAAATAGATTAAATTAATCTAACATCTTGCCTTGTATTTCCTCAGCTGCTCAAGCTATTTATCTGTGTAAGTCTTTCACAGACACGATCGTTATCTAAAGTGTCTTAATTGATCAGAAATTAAATAATCTAATGTTTTGTCTACCATTTCCTTAGCTGATCAAGCTGTGTTATTCTTTCAAAGACACGTTCATTTTCTAAAGTGTCTCAATTAGTAAGAAATTAAAAGTTGCGCTAATTTGGATAACATCTTCCTAAAATATTTTCAGTGCTCCGTTTTATTCTTAAAGATATTATTAATAGATCTGCTATCACGTCAATCAAAAATGCGATCTTCTCAAAAGTGTCTCAATTGAATACAAATTGAGAGCCTTGTTACCGTTTGCACAACAATTTTGGGATATCACTCTCACAAATTTCCTCTGTCAATCAACATCCATTGATCTTTTGAACTTAGAGATCAAAATTGATCAAAAATTTAAAACACAAAAGCTAAATCAACAACGTTTTTCCAATTTATATCCATTCTCTGAAAGTACGATCATTTTCAGTAATGTCTAAATGGATCAATAACAAAGAGTCTCGCCGGGTCTGTTGATCAAGCTCAGTTCATCCAAAGTGATCTCTGCTTATCATGCTATGTCTGTCCATCTCTAAAAAACAAGATCGTTGAAAAAGATCTCTTAATCAAACTTCTTTTATATAGATTAAAGTTCCATTACATAGATGTTTATTTAAACGTACTTAATCTGGAACCTATACGTTTTCAATTCGGCTTTAAGTTTTTCAAAGTATCTTCTAGATTCTCATTCATTAAGTGTCCTCATAATTAATTTGATGTTTCTTGGTTTCATAATATAAAAAATTTAAAATTTACAAGTTGATGAACAAAAAGTTTACAGTTTTTTAATTTAATAATAATTGAAAAAAAAACATAGTTCCCCCGTTTGGTACTTTTTTCCACATTGAAGTATAACAAATATTTCATATCTACAGAAAAAATTTCATGTTTAGATACATATGTGGCCAAGAATGAACGTGATTTGGTGATGGTAATAAATGATTCGGCATGGTCGAATATCTCTTACTAGCTGTTGATTTTATTTAATATAATTTAACAAGTAAATTGTTTTTTTATGTACATATTGATTTATTATATTTACTTATTTAATTAGTGCAAAATGACCATTTACTTCGAGAAAGTCTTAAAGTAAAAATTTCTCAAAAATTGTTTAACATTTTTTTAAATTTCCCTAATAAGTATTATTTTCCAAATTTTTTTTAATAGTATTTCTGAAATAGTAAAATAACTTCAAATACTTGAAAGTCTTACTCTTGAAACTATAAAATTTGAGTTAAGTTACATTATCCGTAACTTATGAAAAAACTTACATACATAAGTATATGTATATGCATGTATGTGGGTGTTTATCCTATTAATTTTTATTTATGTAAATACAAATATATATTGTACCTTTGTGTTAATATATATTTTTTTCCTTTTACACTTAATTAAAACTAACAGATACATTTTCCATGTAAATAATACCTTGTAAATAATGATGTGGATATATGTATGTACTTACGTTTTCATTTTACTCCAAATGTAAACTTACACACATGTAAACAAAATTGAATTATTATTAAGGCAGATGTTTAAAAGAATTGATTTATATAAAGTAATTTTTTTTTTTTAAGTTTCTTCAGTATTTCAAATTTAGTAACACTGTACGTATGATAAATATGTAATTCGTATTCGGTTTAATATCGCGCATACGTCCCCTCATTTTAAACAATCTATATATTGTGAATTTTGTAAACACAGCAAATATCTGTTTTGATTTCATATAATTATATGACTATAGACTAGACTATAGATTAGACTATAGACTAGACTATAGACTAGACTATAGACTAGACTATAGACTAGACTATAGACTAGACTATAGACTAGACTATAGACT
>NC_060954.1:48382274-48385454 GCF_022045245.1 Lucilia cuprina
GAACTAGAACTGAACTAGAACTGAACTAGAACTGAACTAGAACTGAACTAGAACTGAACTAGAACTGAACTAGAACTGAACTAGAACTGAACTAAAACTGAACTAGAACTAAATTAGAACAATACTTCAACTGATTAATTGGCTGTCTTATTCGACGAAATGGGGTTTCAAAAAATATGATTCTGATAATCATTGCGTAGAAATAATTTTAATTTGTATTTTTTACATTAAATGCTGATAACATTTAAGCAACTCTTTTGTTAATAAACTAAACAGTATTATCAGGACCAACCTGTATTTTTAATTGAAATAAACATTAAGGGAATTATTCATGAAATTTTAATAAAACAACGTTTTTTTGTTATGAATATTTAGGTAAATTTTTAATCATAAATTTGATTATGATTTCAAAAGGTAACCGATAGCTGTTTTTAAAGTTTAGTCATGCATATTAACAATATAAGCATTATGTTAAGCTCAACTTTGTATACCTATAAATAAATCACATTGATCTGTTTTTTTGTTTAATTTAAATAGGTTATATTCTATTACACTATTGCAGCTCCCAGTGCAGCCTAAAAATTGTTGTAATCACCTTCATAAATCATTATATGCAACAAAGTTTTTTGTTCACTCTGTTGCTTTGCTCTACATACAAAAATAATACATATATTGGCCTGATTTAAAATCATAGTTTTATTTTTGTTCGCTAGTTTTTTTTTGTTAGTAACCCACATTATGTACGAGTACGAAGTAAAGTACAATTCATGTCAGAGTCAATATTTGTTTTTTTTTTTTGCTTTATTTTTGGAGCCCTCTAAAAAACAACTCAAAACCATAGTAGTTGCAACAGTGTATCTATTTTTAAGTGTTGTTTTTTTTTCTTCTTCTATTTTACTCTCCACTTTTTTCTGTTGGAAGCTATTTTATTTAAATATTACAATGTTTTTTTTTAACCACACATTTCCTATGTTTTTTTTTCTTTTAATATTTTTACAGATTGTCCCCAAATCGATTTGTATGAATTTCTAACGGAGGCCGAACTGCAACATTATTACAATGCTGTCAAGTAAGTATTTGAAGTAGAGATGAATGTTAATGTCTTGCAGCAGAGACAGATACGATTGGAATCGCATGTCTTAGTCACCCACACAATTTACGCATTTCCAAAGAAATGTAGTCATGTATTTATCAATGTATACACATGTAAATGCCTGCATCTAAAGTAAATGAAAGAAAAGAAAACAAACAAACAAACAAACCATTTCAGAATAATGTTCCCCACATATTTTATATTATTCAAACGATTGAATTCTTTGTGATCGTAGAGGGTGTATATAAATTTTTATTTGATTGTTTAAGACATATGGGAAAAGTTTTAAATATACACAGTACATACATACATATATGAAATATTGATACAGTATGTATAGTACGTAACTCCTTCATATTTTTATAGATTTATTTAAAAAATATATATATTGACCTTGACTAGTAGGTTTCTTTATAAATCGAGTATTTTTTAAAATGAGCTTTGCTTTGAAATTAATTCATCGTATCTTTTTTTCAAAAAGTTGTTCATTTTGAAAGAGTTCTCGAAAAAGCTTTCGAAGCAACCGAAAATTACAATCAATAACAAAAATCGTTTAAGCACATTGCAAGCTTTTGCTATTGATTGTAAACTATACTGATCGAATCAAAGTAAATCTTTAAGTTGATTAAGATTTGCCCATACGTCCGCGCATCTGGCCGACCATACGTGACCTAGGCTCCATACCCAACTTCTCATTAGAGGCCGGGTTTCTTACTCCTCAGTTAAACTAGGCTTAACTTGCTGTTAGATTAAACTCGGAACAAATGTAGGCGGACTTTAACCGATGATTGTGTTTTTGAGTTTTAGATTTAAGTTTAGTTAACTTTGTTAGTATTGCCAACTTTTCACTCAAAAACATAAACAATGAACAGCTGTTTTTTGCAAAACAATACTTTTGTAAAATGGAAAATTTTGGAAAAATGTTAAATAAACATTAAAAACAATAATAAATTAAACAAAACAAATCCGAAAATTGCAATTTTCTTAAAATATTAAGTTTTTGTTCTTCCGAAATCATTGTTTTATTGTTTTTGTTAAATGTGTTTTTTCTCACTTATAACTTGAGTTTAATTGGCCAATAACACTCAGTTAAACTAAGATAATAAGTAACTTCACTGATAACTGAACAACACGAAACCTTTATTAAGCCCGGTTTAACCAAAGAATGAAGATTATCTCTATCAGTAAAAACCGCCCTTAAGCGTCCATAGGTTAGGAATGGTTATACACCGTAAAAACGGCGTATATCCACTCGAAGACCATTCGGTCCATTGTGAGTCCCTTCAGAAGTGACGATTCAAGACAGAGAAGACAAAAACGTTACAACAACACAAGAATGTAAGAAAATAGGTAAAGAGGATATGTGAAGAGATAATAAAAAACAGATACATATATAATCATAAAATAATAACGAAAATCCATGTCCTCCTATAAAGCCCGGTCAAAGAAGTGACTAATTCCCTTGACAAAACCTAGTAGGTTAAATTTGTCGCTGTTAATAGTCTTATAGTTAATAGCAAAGTGTTGGGTTTGAATCCCACCTCAGGCGCTGGTTAAAGAGCGCACAATAGGCCCGAAAGGAAATCCTTATTCCCCTACAAAACCCAGTCAAATAAGCTACTAATTCCCTTGACAAAACCTAGTAGACTGCGAGGGTTAAGTCCCGCAATATCCCCCAGTTCGCTATGGAACCTTTTCCCTAGCCATTTCAGCCTATGGTTCTGTATCCTAGAACATTGGCAAATGATATGCTCGATCGTCTCTTCTTCCTCCCCATCTTCGCATAACCTGCAATAGTCCGGTACACTACTGTCCCACTTTCTGACAAAGGTTCTAACTGAGCAGTGTCCAGTTAGAATTCCTATCAGAGCCCTTAGACTGCGCCTGTCCAGTCCTACAAGTATTTTGGTGGCACCCATATCAAATTTTGGCCACAGGGCCTTTGATATTTTACAATCCAATCTAGAAATCCAGGACTGGTTAGTTAGTTGGTTAGTTAATTAGTTAGTTAGTTAGTTAGTTAGTTAGTTAGTTAGTTAGTTAGTTAGTTAGTTAGTTAGTTAGTTAGTTAGTTAGTTAGTTAGTTA
>NC_060954.1:48385554-48387610 GCF_022045245.1 Lucilia cuprina
GATAGATAGATAGATAGATAGATAGATAGATAGATAGATAGATAGATAGATAGATAGATAGATAGATAGATAGATGGATAGATAGATAGATAGATAGATAGTTAGTTATTTCTTCAGTTATTTCAATCATAAAACCAAACCAGTTACAATTATTCGAATCATAAATTATTGACTGATTACAAATGTACAATAATTTATTTAACAAATATACTCTCTTCACTTCGTACTTTGACAATAGAATTCTGTCTTTGACAACATAATTTCCGCACTTTGCATTCATCTATCTCTTTAACTCTTTATTAAGGAATTATCTTAAACAGAAAAAGGTTATTTGCTTTTTAATATACACATAACATCTATTTATTCGGCTCCATTTCCATTTATCATAAAACAAAGAAACACAAAATCCGTGTTTGCTAAATCAAATGAAAACACTTTTACTTGTCTGCCGCAAATCTGTCTACACTTTTTTATTATTGTTGATTTTATTAATAAATTACTGTTTTGCATTTTCTTTCTTCTTTCTCACATCAACCATTCAATCAATCATTTATACATCGTACCCACACACATGTTTACATACATACATACATTTCAACTGGCTCAATTCCACAGAGATGAACTTAAGATAACGAATGCTTCACAATTCAAATATGCCACCGATGAAGATCTCAAAAGTATTGGTATGTCAAGACCGGAAATACGACGTTTACGTAAATTCTATGAAAAATATTTCCCTCATGGTTATTTGAGTAAAATAAAACGACTGCTGCATGCCCCCACCTCAATGGTGAAGAAAGATGAAATGACGGGTAGTGTAACAAGTGCAACAGCTGCCAGTCCTTCGGGCAGTTTAAGTGGTACAGCAACAGGTCCTGCTTCAAAGACTAGCAGTTCGCCCAGTAAAGCACCAAACAATAAACACATCATACCGGCCGATGCTATAAGTGTTAATAAACAATTGGGCACTGGAGAATTTGGTATAGTGCAACAGGGTGTGTGGACTAATGGTTCGGAAAGGGTAAGTGTTGAATGCTTTTTCTCGCCTGTCTTTATTATTGTGTTTATTGTTATTTATCTGTTTGTTTGTTATAGATACAAGTAGCCATAAAATGTCTTTGTCGCGAACGTATGCAATCGAATCCCATGGAATTTTTAAAAGAAGCCGCCATTATGCATTCCATTGAACATGAAAACATAGTGCGTTTATATGGCGTAGTCTTGGCCACCGATTCCTTAATGTTGGTCACCGAATTGGCTCATTTACGTTCATTGCTGGAATGTTTAAAAGATCCTGGCTTGAGGGTTAGTTTTTTAACGGTGCCCACTCTGTGTGAATTTGGTTTACAAATTTGCAATGGCATGCGTTATTTGGAAAATAAACGTTTAATACACAGGTAATGATTTTGTATATAAACGTAAATAAATTGTTTTAAAATATAGTTTTCTTTTATTGCAGAGATTTGGCAGCTCGTAATATTTTAGTTTTTAGCAAGAATAAAGTAAAAATCTCAGATTTTGGTTTATCACGTGCTTTGGGTGTAGGCAAAGATTATTATAAGACCAATTTCAATGTAAATCTAAAATTGCCCATAGCCTGGTGTGCCCCAGAATGTATTAATTACTTGCGCTTCACCAATGCATCAGATGTTTGGGCTTTTGGAGTTTGTTTGTGGGAAATGTTCTCATATGGTTTTCAACCTTGGGCTGCTTTAACTGGCCTACAAATATTGGAAGCTATTGATGCTCCTAATTATCAGGTGAGTTATAAAATTAACAAAAAATCCCATTATTCAGTTCAGTTCTAGTTAAGTTTAAGTTCAGTTTTAGTTCAGTTCTAGTTTAGTTTTAGTTTAGTTCTAGTAAAGTTCTAGATCAGTTCGAGTTCAGTTCTAGTTCAGTTTTAGTTCAGTTCTAGTTCAGTTCTAGTTCAGTTCTAGTTAAGTTTTAGTTCGGTTCTAGTTCAGTTCTAGTTCAGTTCTAGTTCAGTTCTAGTTCAGTTCTAGTTCAGTTCTAGTTCAGTTCTAGTTCAGTTTTAGTTCAGTTCTAGTTCAGT
>NC_060954.1:48387710-48389728 GCF_022045245.1 Lucilia cuprina
TAGAACTGAACTAGAACTGAACTAGAACTGAACTAGAACTGAACTAGAACTGAACTAGAACTGAACTAGAACTGAACTAGAACTGAACTAGAACTAAACTAGATCTGATCTAGAACTGAACTAACACTGATCTGGAAAGGTTTCTTTAACAAGTTTGAGTTTTAAATATTTAACAAGTTACAATTATCGATTAAACTGAACTTACCTGTAAGTCTGGTATGCTTTTAAGTTCCTCCGTAAAATTCTTCTTCTTCGAATGAGGAGATAATGAATTCATATGAGTAGTAGAGCCACCAGTGCCGCCGGCAGCGGACATGACACTGCCATGAGATTTATCGCTACTGCCATGACCACTTAAATGAGGAAAACGAAAACTAAACTTACGTTTAGGACTTTGAGTCGAGGGTGTTGGATCAGAAACCAAATCACACATGGATCTAGACATTCAGAAATTAATACATTTTTAAAATAAAAACTTATTTTTTAGATTAACAAACTTACCTAGCACTTATTTCATTTGCTATTTCTATGGCATGATTGAGAATCTTTTCATCCTTTACAGAAATTTGCTTAACTGTGCCACAAGAATTTTTCGATTTTTTCGAACTGTTACCGCCTGCACTGTTCTTACGTATTAATTTCGAAGTTAAGTCGGAAAAATCCGAACGTTTAGCAGTCGCATTATGCGACTCAGATTCAGAGTTTTTTGACGATGAGGCTGTAGCAGACATGGAACCAAACATCGAATTAATTTCATCTAACAGAGATGGTCCAAAATCTAACTTGTCGGGAGTAATTTCATCATCGTCGGATATTTCATGATATTCATGAGGTTCTTCAAATGTAACACCGCTTCCTCCGGTAGCGCCACTACCATTTGTAATGGACGAATGACGCCACAGTAAATTATCTTTACCTCTATCAATGCCATAGTTGTTGTTTTGAAGAGCCATTGTACTGTCATCGATCGTTTTGTGCGTAAATGGATTTGTATTGTGTGTGGGAAATTCGAATGTGGTGCCGGTTTGACCATTATTGGCAAAATGTTTTGGTGTATTTTCAGTCGAGGGTACGAAAGAAGGATTCATTGTGGAATTATTATGGCCAGAATCGTCAGCAAAATAACCACTAGCGGTTTGCAACGAATCCGGACTAGTTGGGGTGGGCGGTAAGAGTAGAGGTGTTTGTTCAATATCTTCTGAAGGTTTATAGGGGGTAACAATTTGTCGTGGCACATGATTATACTACAAATAAAAAAGTGTCACTTAGCAATTATTTTTTTTATATTATTATGGAGTAAAATAACTTACATTTTGTGTTGTACCCAAAAATGCAATATCACCAAAGGAAGCTCCGTCTATGCCAACATGGCCGGTATGTTTAAAATCATTTTGAGGTTTCGATATCATTTCAGTTCTTAATTTACGTTTGCTACAACGTTCGTTAGCATTACGACTAAAGGAATCTCTGTAGATTTTTTTATTTAACAAATTTCCCTTTATTGTTTTTATTTATTTGTCTCACCTGTTCAAAGTTGGAAGACCTTCGACATATGCTACTGTATTTGATGGATTAAAAAAACCTGTTTTGCCCGTATTTAAAACTCCTTTCCAATATGGTGTGCCCGTGTTACGATCCAATACCGTGATTATATCATTCTGTCGATAAACCAAATGTTCTTTAGTTTTCGCTTCCAAACAGTTGGCTACTGCCTTGAGTTGTTCGGGCTTCATGTCGGGCAACATTTCATAGATTTCAGAAAATTTTGGTCGTTTACTAGGATCATCTTGCCAGCATTTCATCATCAAAGTATAGTACTCTCGGGGACAACATTCGGGTTGCTCTAGACGCTAATAAAGATATTATTATTTAGTTTAGATTTATAGAAATTAAGTGATAATTGTATATATCTAGAACTGAACTAAAACTGAACTAGAACTGAACTAGAACTGAACTAGAACTGAACTAGAACTGAATTAGAACTGAACTAGAACTGAACTAGAACTGAACTAGAACTG
>NC_060954.1:48389828-48415273 GCF_022045245.1 Lucilia cuprina
CAGTTCTAGTTCAGTTCTAGTTCAGTTCTAGTTCAGTTCTAGTTCATTTCTAGTTCAGTTCTAGTTCAGTTCTAGTTCAGTTCTAGTTCAATTCTAGTTCAGTTCTAGCTCAGTTCTAGTTCAGTTCTATTATTGTATTTAAACAAGTTTGAGTTTTAATACAATTAAAAGATAACATTTTATATTAAAGCCACTAATTTTATTCTAAACTTTCCTACATCTTTCTTCTCTAATTTAATTTAATTTACTTTAATTTCCTTCAATTTATTTTATAATTTTTTTGGTAAATTTTAAACATTATTTATTGCTATTAACCAAAGTGCTTTCGTTCCATATCGAGTGATATGAATACTTTAGCCACTTCATCTTGCGATATACGCATACCGCTATTCGATAAAGAAAGTTCAGATTTTTGTTTTGAAAAATCGCGTGAAATACTTACGCGTCCCCTACAATTTGGCAGTCGTAGCTCATTTACGGCACCCACACCCCCACCCTCGCTTGAATACACAGATGCTATCAGTCAAAGTCCACGTAAAGATAAGAAGACTTTGTCCGAAAATCTCATGGACATAGAAAATACTTTAAAAGCTCTTAATTTAGATTTTATGCACACCTACACGGATGTGGATAAAAACGACTCGGATGAGACCATTTTAAATGATCAATTCTCGAGTATTGTGTCATCGTTAGATGATGAAATTAGCAGTGCCACGGGTAGTTTAAAATCGTCTACTGTTTATAATTATCAAAATGGTAAACATACTACCACGACCACATTTGATTTTAATGCAGCCACCAATCATTTGGATAAACACTTACAATTGATGAGCGGTCAGGTGAATAAGAATTCACCTAATTCGGTAGATAAACGTTCAAGTACACCGGATACCGGTTTCGCTTCTAGAGATACTATTTCACTGTCAAGGCGCAGCAGCCAAAAGTCTAGCTATAGTCCCCAGGATAGTTATTTCAGTCCTAAGGATTTGAATTTTCCTCCCTCGTCTTTAGGTGGTAGTGCTGGTTGTTATGCTAATTTTAAGACAGATATTTTTAAATATGGTGATGATATGGTGTCACCTTTTAGGTCCATCACGACAGTACACAAAACAAGCAATACTAGCATTTATTCTCCCAATCAATTGAGAATCGATGAAGCAAACAATGATACGTACAATGGCAATCAGGAACAACGACAACGTTCCATGTCTTTTACCGACAATCTTAATCGTGATTCAGCAATAACAGAAAAAAGAAACGGTAAATTACTACAGAAACCCAAACAATCTGAGGAAGTTTCTCAAAAAACCAAAGCAATGTCATATAAGTCGCGTTCAGCCAGAGCGAGAACATTAAGACGCTTAAGTTACAATCCCATGCCTCAGGTTGCTACTAGTTCTTCTAGCACCGATGATGACAGTGATCATAGTATGGATCGTAGTATGGCTAGATCTGAATGTGATATACGTTCTCGCGGATCGGGTTCTTTGTATCAACGTCGTAGACGGGCGGGTTTTAATCGTAAACTATTTGCCGTCTCTGTAAAGGATGATCACGATGTGGAGATTCAGGGTGAAAGACAAAGTAAAATTTATGGTTCCAATGCTAGCATAAAATCGGCACCACATTACAATTATACCCGATCCTCTAGATCATCGGCTATGGCTGCCTCTTCTTCACAAAGACCATATAAACTTAACCCCTATGAAGAGACGTATCCATATGAAGAGAGAATTTATGACTTTGGGGCAGCACCACCCAAAACTAAACCATATAATGCACAACTAATACCAAAACCACCTAAAACTTTTCAAGTATCTTCTATAGCCACAAATTCGGGTTCAGGTTCATCGTCAGCCTCATCGGCGGCTGCCAGTTTTACACGTTCGGTAGTAGCAAACTCATCGGTATTTCAGGAGTTTGATGTAACACGTCTAACAGGACGTAGTCCTACTTCCAATGTAGCCGATGTCGAACATAATAATACTGCTTCACATTTAGAATTTCAATGGCCCGAAAAGATACATGCCTCCACGGTCAAACAAAATGAAATGCTGTGGCGGCAGCAGCAACAACAAATACCCGAATTTAATGCACACGGCAATTATAGATCTAGCAAAGATCAACCATCTTCCACTCTAAGCTCTTCCACTACCGATAGTGATCAATTTGAATATCGTATGGGTTATACCACCCATCTGCCGCCTAGTCCGGCTCCATAACTACAGCGTATGTTAAAGTATTTTTTAAATTTACTTTAAGAACCAAGAAACAAACGCCCTCAAACCCCTCATTAAGCACCCACATTCCAAACCATTCATTAACCCAAATCCAATATCAGCAATTCATTAAAAATCATAAAAAGTAAATAAAAAAAAAAAAAAAAAACTTAAAATGTAACCAAAAGAATTTATTATGAAAATCATCAAAGAAACAAAGAAACAAATAAATATACAATAACCAAGGACAATAGTTGCTCTCTGACATCATTCAATATCTCTCTGGAAATTATTTGAAAACAAATCCAAAATCCTAATTAAAAAAAGGAGTGCCTTACAATCAAATAAATAACATCATCATTAACAAACAAACAAAAGTTGTTAAATGAATACAAAAAAATATATTACAAAGGACAACAAAATGAAAGAATCACTTAAATGTTGCAACTCTAAAGACAAACTTAAATACATACATAAACTTAAATATATACCTATATAATTCAACATTATTATTGACATACATAAATGTTAAAGAAAAGGAATTAAAAAAAATTAATCAAATTAAAACAAATTTAAAATTTGCTATTTAGAGAGTTAATTGATATTTGAATAAATAGTTAAAAGGGTTTCTAGTGTTGAGAATTAAAAATATAAAAGATTACAAACAAAACCTTAATTTAACTATTTAAAGTTTTTGTTACCTACAGATACAGAAAAGGATATCAACTGGTTGTTTCTGGTTGAATATTGAAAAAAGGAATTGATTTTTTTAATAATTTTTTAATTTAGAGTAATTTTTGAGTTATGGGTCAGTTCTAGTTCAGTTCTAGTTCAGTTCTAGTTCAATTCTAGTTCAGTTCTAGTTCAGTTCTAGTTCAGTTCTAGTTCAGTTCTAGTTCAGTTCTAGTTCGGTTCTAGTTCATTTCTAGTTCAGTTCTAGTTCAGTTCTAGTTCAGTTCTAGTTCAGTTCTAGTTCAGTTCTAGTTCAGATCTAGTTCAGTTCTAGTTCAGTTCTAGTTCAGTTCTAGTTCAGTTCTAGTTCAGTTCTAGTTCAGTTCTAGTTCAGTTCTAGTTCAGATCTAGTTCAGTTCTAGTTCAGTTCTAGTTCAATTCTAGTTCAGTTCTAGTTCAGTTCTAAGTCAGTTCTAGTTCAGTTCTAGTTCAGTTCTAGTTCAGTTCTAGTTCAGTTCTAGTTCAGTTCTAGTTCAGTTCTAGTTCAGTTCTAGTTCAGTTCTAGTTCAGTTCTAGTTCAGTTCTAGTTCAGTTCTAGTTCAGTTCTATTTCAGTTCTAGTTCAGTTCTAGTTCAGTTCTAGTTCAGTTCTAGTTCAGTTCTAGTTCAGTTCTAGTTCAGTTCTAGTTCAGTTCTAGTTCAGTTCTAGTTCAGTTCTAGTTCAGTTCTAGTTCAGTTCTAGTTCAGTTCTAGTTCAGTTCTAGTTCAGTTCTAGTTCAGTTCTAGTTCAGTTCTAGTTCAGTTCTAGTTCAGTTCTAGTTCAGTTCTAGTTCAGTTCTAGTTCAGTTCTAGTTCAGTTCTAGTTCAGTTCTAGTTCAGTTCTAGTTCAGTTCTATTTAAGTTCTAGTTCAGGTTTTTGATTAATAGCCTCAATTTTTATCGGATTTTTTTGCCAAAAATAATTATGAGTATTTTTAAAATACATATGTGTTTGCTTTTGTGAAAATAGATTTTATAAAATCAAATCTGTATACTAACAAAAAGTTAAGGTTGTGCTTTAAATTTTATATATATTGTTTTAATTTTGAAAAATTTACATTTATTAACATACTCTAGTCTATATCAAAAATATTGAAACAAATTATACTTCTATTGGAAAACATTTCATAGCCAAATGATATCCTTTTCTTAGTATTTAATAAACATATTTTCCTAAATTTTTCATACCCTCACTTTGACTGATAATATCGTTTTCTTTTTATATAAATCATAATAAGCATTCTTAAACTTAAAATATGTATAATTAATCATACCTCAAGACTTATTCTAATCTTAAACAAACCAAAAAAAAAAAAAGAAAATGAACAATTTAAAATCAAATCAAACCTCTTAATACATCCTGAGCTAATGTCCAAAATATACTCCAATATCAAATTTAAAAACAAAATCTTAAAAAATATTCTAACTTACGTCAGCTTATAACTAAAATAAACCGATATATTCAATTCTAAAATTATGATATTATTAAAATTATTATACATACAATAAACTTACATACATACATACATACTTACATGAGTAAAAAAAATAAATAATTAACTACAAAAATAATAACTATTTAATAAAACAAAATAAAAATATTAAAAATAATAATTCCTTTCGTGTTTCTTGCATAAATACATTCATATATTTATTATCTATTCATATATAATTTATACTACATATTTAAGATTCTATATTATAGAATCTTTAATCAATTACTCTTAACAAAAATCTTAATATTTTATAAAAAACACCATTTCATTGTGGAACTGTATTTTAAATTTAACAAGAAAAAATTAAACAAACATTTTTCTATAAATTATTTGAAACAAAAAGTTATATTGAAGCAAAATAATAAATATCAAAAAGTTATTATAACCCTTTAATAATATGCAAGTTTAAATTATTTACATTCGATTCGTAAAAGACCTTCCCAAACACAGAACTGGTTAGAAATGGAGTAAAATTCAATACTAATAACACCTATTAGTTACCACTTAATACCACTCTAATTCAGTTCTAGTTCAGTTCTAGTTCAGTTCTAGTTCAGTTCTAATTCATTTCTAGTTCAGTTCTAGTTCAGTTCTAGTTCAGTTCTAGTTCAGTTCTAGTTCAGTTCTAGTTCAGTTCTAGTTCAGTTCTAGTTCAGTTCTAGTTCAGTTCTAGTTCAGTTCTAGTTCAGTTCTAGTTCAGTTCTAGTTCAGTTCTAGTTCAGTTCTAGTTCAGTTCTAGTTCAGTTCTAGTTCAGTTCTAGTTCAGTTCTAGTTCAGTTCTAGTTCAGCTCTAGTTTAGCTCTAGTTCAGTTCTAGTTCAATTCTAGTTCAGTACTAGTTCAGTTCTATTTCAGTTCTAGTTCAGATCTAGTTTAGTTTTAGTTTAGTTTTAGTTCAGTTCTAGTTCAGTTCTAGTTCAGTTCTAGTTCAGTTCTAGTTCAGTTCTAGTTCAGTTCTAGTTCAGTTCTAGTTCAGTTCTAGTTCAGTTCTAGTTCAGTTCTAGTTCAGTTCTAGTTCAGTTCTAGTTCAGTTCTAGTTCAGTTCTAGTTCAGTTCTAGTTCAGTTCTAGTTCAGTTCTAGTTCAGTTCTAGTTCAGTTCTAGTTCAGTTCTAGTTCAGTTCTAGTTCAGTACTAGTTCAGTTCTAGTTCTAGTTCAGTTCAGTTCTAGTTCAGTTCTAGTTCAGTTCTAGTTCAGTTCTAGTTCAGTTCTAGTTCAGTTCTAGTTCAGTTCTAGTTCAGTTCTAGTTCAGTTCTAGTTCAGTTCTAGTTCAGTTCTAGTTCAGTTCTAGTTCAGTTCTAGTTCTAGTTCAGTTCTAATTCAGTTCTAGTTCAGTTCTAGTTCAGTTCAGTTCTAGTTCAGTGCTAGTTCAGTTCTAGTTCAGTTCTAGTTCAGTTCTAGTTCAGTTCTAGTTCAGTTCTAGTTCAGTTCTAGTTCAGTTCTAGTTCAGTTCTAGTTCATTTCCTGTTCATTTCAAGTTCAGTTCTTGTTCAGTTCTAGTTCAGTTTCAGTTCAGTTCCAGTTCAGTTCTATTTCAGTTCTAGTTCAGTTTTAGTTCAGTTTTAGTTCAGTTTTAGTTCAGTTCTAGTTGAGTTCTAGTTCAGTTCTAGTTCAGTTCTAGTTCAGTTCTAGTTCAGTTCTAGTTCAGTTCTAGTTCAGTTCTAGTTCAGTTCTAGTTCAGTTCTAGTTCAGTTCTAGTTCAGTTCTAGTTCAGTTCTAGTTCAGTTCTAGTTCAGTTCTAGTTCAGTTCTAGTTCAGTTCTAGTTCAGTTCTAGTTCAGTTCTAGTTCAGTTCTAGTTCAGTTCTAGTTCAGTTCTAGTTCAGTTCTAGTTCAGTTCTAGTTCAGTTCTAGTTCAGTTCTAGTTCAGTTCTAGTTCAGTTCTAGTTCAGTTCTAGTTCAGTTCTGTTCAGTTCTAGTTCAGTTCTAGTTCAGTTCTAGTTCAGTTCTAGTTCAGTTCTAGTTCAGTTCTAGTTCAGTTCTAGTTCAGTTCTAGTTCAGTTCTAGTTCAGTTCTATATGAGTTCTAGTTCAGTTCTAGTTTATTTCTAGTCTAGTTCAGTTCGAAGTTAGGTACTAGTGCTTTCATTAAAATATTATGAAATTTTTCCCCTTTTGCTTTTACATTTTAGTTGCTTTTATAAAGTTTTTATTTATTTTCTTAAACATTATTTTATTTCTTATTTTTTCATTTTTGTTTTCCCCCTTTTTTTGTTTTCTTTCAATTCTCCTGCATGCAAATTTTTAGGCCATTATCGGTGAAGAAGGACGCGAAGCTTATAATAGCTTAATCGAACGTAAACACACCATGGATATCGATACAACAGCTTGCCTGTTGAGAAAACAGGATTCGACACAGTTTCCTTTAAAATCGTCCAAGACATTGCCAAGACGTTCGTGTCATTTGAAAAATGATAGTGATGAATTTATATCCACTATACCGATGAGATCGGCAGGAAATGAACATGATTTGGTAATACCACCTATACAAAATGCACCACGACCTACTACCTTACCCACACGAGGCGCCGCCAATCGTTTGCGGAAAGCAGAATTGGGTTTGGTAAAAGATGGTGGTAATGCCATGGATATGAACAGCAATCCAACATTAAATAATCGTATGGGTGATAATATATCACCCTGTGAAAGTCCTAGTTATGTAACTAGTACTTCGTATAAATTTCCAGAACAAACCACAACTTCGCCAAACCAGGAAGGCGAGGAGAATTCTTTGCCAGTTTTGCCACCCAAAGAGGGTAAAAAACATATACAGGCCAATCCAAAACGTCATGTACGCAAATATCCTTTAATTATACCGGCAAATGGGGTGCAACGAACCCTGAATAGAGTCATGGGTGATGAAGATAAAACTTCATTACTTAAAACTAACACAATAGCAAATTCTAATCAGCGCAACTTGTCTACAGTGAAACCTTTTAATATCAACAATAATAATAACATGGCAGAATATGAAAATACTTCGAAACTTCAAGGCGAGTCGAGCAAAGAAGAAAGGACTTATCAGAATATAGGCTCCGATGATACAGCCTCTTTACAGTTTGAATCTATTTTGGAAGCGGATTCAAATAAAGATCAAGTTTTACAATCTCCCGATGTAACAGATGGTTTTTACAATTTCTCCATACAAAAGGATCACTATCACAAGAGTAAAGAAGTGGATTTTGATGCCCAAAAACTGGCAAGTGGTTTGTATGTGAACGAAGATGAATTAAGGAATTTAGATATTGACAAAAGTATGGCCAAACTTAATAAACAGAATACGGATAATAAAAAATCTAGTGAAAGTTTAGATAATAAAGTGCCAGTGACAGAAGAAAAACCTAAAGAATTACCTAAATCCACCATAGAAATTACCGAAGAAAGTTTTGATCAAATACCGCCCTCTGTAGTGGCAACAACGTCGGCAGAGTTTTTAGCTAAAACCTCGACAACAGCGGCAACGAAACCCTTAAAGGCGGATAATGAGCTTGCGGGCAATGCTCTCTTCAAGAAAGTACGAGAATCTGTAGAACAAGCCATGACTAAAACTACAGATGCAAGTGATGCATCACTTAAAAGGGATTTGGTTAAACCACCAACCGAAGCAGAACTATTTTCCGCGGCAGTTAATCGTCTAAACGATTGCAATTCCGTTAGTTGTGAAGATTTACTAGAGTTTTCCGATAAAAAACCTAAAGGTCATGAGAGGGGAGTAGACTCGGATGAAGTACGCATAATGATGAAGGTTTTGGGAAAGGATGTAAGTATGACATTAATATCCTAAATTCTTGAAAAGTATTATATAATTATGGTCCTTTTTCTATCAGAGCTTTCCTGAACGCTGCTTAAAATCTTTAGAATTCATAGACTGGGATGTCCATAAGGCCATTAAGATCATAAAACTACAAAATATACTAAACGACATGAATTTAGATTTACCAGAGACGGTGGAATATCTACTCAAATACGATTGGGATCTGCATACCACAGCCAGACGTCTCAAAAGTTTAAAGACTTGAACTCTCGAGCATATTTATCCAAAATATATAGACTTTGTTTTCCATTTACATATTTAATTAACTATGGTAAACTATTTTATTAATTTATAATATATTTTATATATTATTAACTATTAAGAAACTTAAGATATTTTTTTCTATGGGAATTAAAAATCTAATTAACGCATGCATTTCTATGTTTGTCTTTAAGAAATTTCAAAGAAAATTTGCAAATTTAACTTTTGTTGTACTTATTATGATCAAATTATTTTTTTAAATGACTTTTAAATACGTTCGTAGACGTACATAAGTTTTTTTTTTATATTTAACATTTAATTATTTAACCTTCATTAAGTGAATAAGTAAGTGCCTTTTGTGTAACCATGATGATCTTATAAAGAATAAAAATCGAACATTTATTAAAGATTATAATAAACTATTGACAAGTGTTTTCATTTTTATTATCAGAAAGTTCTACAGTAGTTCTTCCAGTCTGGAATAAAAACGAAATTTCTCTGAAAGAAGAGTTTGGTAGTGCAATAATCGATATTACCTGGGAGATATTCAAAGCATTGTTTAGTATTGATTTCTTGGCCACTAATTTAGTTGGGGTCCAGTTTAGCGGTGCCCCATGCTATGGGAGATGCTGTCATTGGGATTGATATTCTATTTAGAACTTTGTCAAAGAATATCTGAAAAACTCGCCCTAAGCCTTAAACTGCGGCTTAGGGCGAGTTTTTCAGATAAAGATAATCTACATTTTTTCTTTAAACCTAGTTTAATATATACTTTACTTAGGACGGGTTTCTTACTCCTCAGTTAAACTAGGCTTAACTTGCTGTTAGATTAAATTCGGAACAAATTTAGGCAGACTTTAACCAATGATTGTGTTTTTCAGTTTTAGATTTAAGCTCAGTTAACTTTATTAGTATTGCCAACTTTTCACTCAAAAACATAAACAATGAACAGCTGTTTTTTTGCAAAACAATACTTTTGTAATATGAAAATGTTTGGAAAAATGTTAAATAAACATTTTAAACAATAAAAAGACTTTAACCAATGATTGTGTTTTTCAGTTTTAGATTTAAGCTCAGTTAACTTTATTAGTATTGCCAACTTTTCACTCAAAAACATAAACAATGAACAGCTGTTTTTTTGCAAAACAATACTTTTGTAATATGAAAATGTTTGGAAAAATGTTAAATAAACATTTTAAACAATAATCATTGAAACAAAACAAATCAGAAAATTGCAATTTACTTAAAATATTAAGTTTTTGTTCTTCCGAAATCATTGTTTTATTGTTTTTGTTAATTGAGTTTTCTCACTTATAACTTGAGTTTAATTGGCCAGTTACACTCAGTTAAACTATGATAATAAGTAACTTTACTGATAACTGAAAAACGAAACATATATTCATTCTTTGGTTAAATCTGGTTTAATATATGTTTCGTGTTTTTCAGTTATCAGTAAAGTTACTTAGGGCGAGTTTTTCTGATAGAGATAATCTTCATTCTTTGGTTAAACCGGGTTTAATATATGTTTCGTGTTTTCAGTTATCAGTAAAGTTACTTATTATCTTAGTTTAACTGAGTGTAATTGGCCAATTAAACTCAAGCTATAAGTGAAAAAACACAATTAACAAAAACAATAAAACAATGATTTCGAAAGAACAAAAACTTAATATTTAAACTAAATTGCAATTTTCTGATTTGCTTTGTTTTATTTATTACTGTTTCAAATATTTATTTAACATTTTTCCAAACATTTTCATTTTACAAAAGTATTTTTTGCATAAAACAGTTGTTCATTGTTTATGTTTTTGAGTGAAAAGTTGGCAATACTAACAAAGTTAACTGAACTTAAATCCATAACTGAAAAACACAATTTTCACTTAAAGTCCGCCTAAATTTCTTCCGATTTCAATCTAACAGCAAGTTAATCCTAGTTTAATTAAGTGGTAATAAACCCGCTCTTAAACATTCTGTTACCAACTTTAGGGTTTATCTTGTGCCTTTAGTTTTTTTTACAAATATACATTGGTGTTGTATTTTCAGGAATAGCAAACGATCTAGGATAACAATCAAGTTTATAGCAAATATATGTATGTATGTTTAATACTGCTATTGCAACGTTATTTGTATAGACTAATGTCTTGCATTTAAGGGAGTTTAGTGTTATGAGTAGACTATTTTGGCAAGAGAGGGTAGTAAGAGTATGGGGTTTATTGGCATTTTGATGTAGAAATAGGTTTCCCTAGTCTATTCTAAATACTGGTCCAGGGACTATTCCATTGACATCTATTCCATAATTGATAATCTATTCTATTGACTATTCTATGCAATGGTGTATTTAGTCTTTGGACTAGTATTTCGCAGGATCTATGGAAAAGCCTCTTAACTAGCTTGTGATCCAATCTATTCACTATTCTTTGGTCCAGTCTATTGAATATGTTTATTATGAATGCACAATATCAATAGTCTATTGATTCTTCTATGAACTAGTTTTTAGAATATCCTAGTTGTACTAGTATATAAACTGGTTTGGGGACTATTCTATTAACTGTTGCTTCTATTAATAATGCATTGACTATGGTCTATAGTGTAATCTATTGACTGTTCTATGTAATAGCCTGTCGACAATTCTATGCAAAAGTTTATTGGCTATGTACTTTCGACTGGTCTATATAATAGTATATTAACTACACGATTGCCTAGTCTATAATCCAATCTATTGACTAGTCTCTTCCACAAATCGATGGACTAGTATATGTGCTAGTCTATTGACTACATGGCAAAGTTCTTAATATTGAAATTGACTGGTGAGTAGAGTAGTCATATATGTATATAGTCTATTGTCTATTATATGGACTGGAATATTGATAGTTTAGTGATTGATGAATTGATTCGCAATATTGACTGTTTAATGCTTCTTTTATGAAGTACTCTATTGACTAGTCAATAGACTGTTGTGGGGAATGGACTAGTCAATAGTATATGCTATTTATTGTTCTATGCACTAGCTTTTTGACTATTGACTATGCTATGAACTAGTATTTCGACTGTATTCTTGACTAGACTATTGACCAGTCTATGATATATTGGCTGGTCTTTGGATCTATCTAAGGACAAGTCTTTTGAAGTACTTGGGTTCCTAATATGGAAGTTAACTAGTGTATTAGTAAGTATTTGGATTAGTTAAATAACTAGCCTATTAACTTTTATATAAACTACTAATTGGATTAAACTATTCACTTGTCTATTGATTAGTATATAAACTGGACTATGGACTGGCCTATTGACTATCCTACGGATTAGTCTATTGACTAAACTATTTATAGTTTATTGACTGGAATGATCAATAGTCTATTCTATTGACGCTACAATTAACTACTCTATCAACTGTTCTATAAACTAGACTATGAACTAGTCTTTTGATTTATCTATAGACTTGCCTATTAACTAGACTTTTGGCCAGTCTATGAACTATTGGCTATGATCTATTGGCTATCCTATGAAATAGTCTATTGTTTAATCAAGGAACAAGTATATAAATTAGTCTTTGGACTACTCTATTTCTAGTCTACATAGCAATCAATAGAATACTTAAAAAAGTTCCTAATATGAAAAAGTACTTAATATATTTTCCCCGTTAGCAAAATGTACAATAGTACTAAATTTTCCATACCTGACGTGAACCTAAAATATATATTTCTAAGATGGAAGGATGCTACTTATTTGGTTTTTATGGCATGGAACAAACAGGGAATGAGTGTTAATCTATTTGTAAGTTCCTCTGGTTGTTGTTTGTAGCTCCCCAACAGTTCGACAAAGAGTTAATTCATCCAAAAAAGGCAGTGATTGGCATTTACTTCTAACCACCTGGTTGGCTCTATTTCAATTTTTTCATCACGGATGTATTCTTTGTAAACGAGCGTGAGGATAATCGTCCTCTTTGTAAGGGAGATTGTGAACAATTGAAAAAAAACTTAAGCTTTTTGCTGCCTCTTCATAATCTATGGATGGACGTTTAACTTCCTTGTGAAACAAGAACATGTTAAAAGGGCTAGTCACCTGGAAACTCGGTGGCTAAAGGTATGTTTAAAAGGTTGATTAAGTAGGTAGTTCGAGACTATCCGATCGCACTGCTGGAGCAGTTCTATAACGAATCGAAGAATTAAAATTAATCCTTGAAGTTGTTTTTGCGTTTATATTGTTGGCCAATTTAAGCGCCCAAAGAAGGTGGTTTAAACTTGAGCAAGAAATGCAAAAGTATAAACAGCTGATGCCACCATTTTTATTGAAATAAACATTAAAATGATTGATTTATCAGTTCGTATAACTTCTAGGGACTTCACAAATATATTTTTATGTTTTAAATTAAGGTTTTCGTTAATTTTCATATTACAATTGTCTTCTTCTTTTTTTATTAAATTTGCATTGTTTTGATAACAAACAGTAACCTTTTCTGTTGTTTTGTATGGCAACACTGCAAAGTTTAATCTTGTAGTCAAAAACATCAAAGGGGGAATAAAAATCAATTTATTTAGGGTGAGTTTTTCTGATAATGATAATCTTCATTTTTTGGTTAAACCTGGTTTAATATATGTTTTATGTTTTTCAGTATATCAGTAAAGTTACTTATTATCATAGTTTAACTGAGTGTAATTGCCCAATTAAACTCAAGTTATAAGTGAGAAAACACAATTAACAAAAACAATATAACAATGATTTCGGAAGAACAAAAACTTAATATTTTAAGTAAATTACAATTTTCTGATTTGTTTTGTTTTATTTATTATTGTTTTAAATGTTTATTTAACATTTTTGTAAAATTTTCCATTATTGTTTGCAAAAAACAGCTGTTCATTGTTTATGTTTTTGAGTGAAAAGTTGGCAATACTAACAAAGTTAACTAAGCTTAAATCTAAAATTGAAAAACACAATCATGGTTTAAAGTCCGCCTAAATTTGTTCCGAGTTTAATCTAACAGCAAGTTAAGCCTAGTTTAACTAAGAACTAAGAAAACCGCCCTTATAGAATAACTAATGTGATTTTTAATTGGTATTTGTTTGTCAACTCCAAATCCCGATCTTTAAGTAAATTTTTCTTTAAAATAAAAACTTGTTTGTTAATTATATATTTGTTTTCATTAAATACTTTTTATTAATACATATTTATATTTAATTTACATTTAAATCATTTTTTATTATTTATATTTAAATATATATATTTCTATAACTTTATAAATATTCTTATAGATACCATTTATAAATTGTTTATTTGTTTACTATAAATAAATTCCATAATTTATTTTATTATTTAGTTTAAATAAATGTTTAAACTTTTTCTTTCTTTCTTTTTTAAATAGAATTTAAATTTAAATCTTTTTTTTTAGTTAAATTAAATATTGTACATTATTTAAATTTTAATTTACACTATAAGTGTAGATTTTGTTTTTATTAAATATAATTTTTTTTATTATATTCAATATTATTTAAATATTTAAATGAATAATTTATTTAGCTTTATAGGTTTTGTGTTGTGTTTTTTTTCTTTGTATTCATGTAAATGTGTCACTTTTATATGAAAAAAACTTAAAAATAAAAATTAGATTTTATGGGTTTGTTTTAAGCAAATATTGCAACAAATCAAATTTGAGAGAAATAGTTAAAAAAATAAAAAAATAAACAATATTTAACTAATAATTTTATGTATATATAATATACATTTATACATATGTATGTATATAGTTGAGTATTTATATGAGTATTAAATAAACTATTAAAAAAATAAACTTTAAGTTTAACAAAAATTTAAACAAATACTACAAAATTTTAAATTGTTTTTTAACAATTTTATTAAAAAAATATATAAAAATAAAAATAATATCACCAAAAATTTTATATAGAGTATTTTGTTTAAGTTTGTGACACCATTTAAGCCTAAATAAGTGAATACCCTTAATAATGTCATGATAATAATCAAACACTAAATGTTAGAAAAAAAATTATTATAAATTTAAAAAATAAATGCAATATCGTTTCATTTAGTTGGCAATTTCTGTTTTTTTTTTTTATTTAATTACATAGATATGTTGCTGTTGTTGTTGTTTTTTATATAAATTTGTTAAATAAATAATTTATTTTGTAGTTTTTCCTTTTTTCTAAATAAATATTTAATTTCACTTTCGTTGCCTGAAAAAAAGTGTTTGTTTTTCGTTTTTTTTTTTGGAAGAAAAAGCTAAAAAGTTAAAGTTTAATTTGAAATTAAAAAATTTTGTTTAAATTTTGCAAATAAGCTCTAAAAATTGTTTAATAGGCACATTCTTTTCTTTTAATCAATACTTTTTTTCAAATTCTTAGAATCTTTCCTTTGTAAAAAATACTATTTTTGTTAAAAAAATCATTATTTAAATTAAAGTTTTTAAAAGAATCTACAATTAGTGAGAGATTGGCAGTAATAATTGCACGAGGTGGAGGGAGAAGTTTTATAGAAAATTTTATCCGTAGACATGTAAATAGACTAGTCAACAGACTAGTCAGTAGAGTAGTCTAGACGCTAGTAAAGAGAGTAGTCAAGAACGTTGTCAGTAAAGGAATTAGTCAAGAAACTAGTTAAGAGTCCAGCCAGTAGATTATTACATAGACTAGTCAGTAGACTAGACTACTCAGTAGAGTAGTCCAGATGCTAGTAAAGGGACTAGCCACTAAACAAGTCAGTAGACTAGTCAAGAAATTAGTCAGTAAACTAGCCAGTAGACAAGTAAAGAGAATAGTCAAGAAATTAGTCAAGAAACTAGTCAGTAGACTAGTCAAAAACTAGTCAGTAGACAAGTCAAGAAACTAGTATATAGACTAGTCAACAGACTAGTATATAGACTAGTCAACAGACTAGTATATAGACTAGTCAACAGACTAGTATATAGACTAGTCAACAGACTAGTATATAGACTAGTCAACAGACTAATATATTGACTAGTCAACAGACTAATATATAGACTAGTCAGTAAACTAGACTACTCAGTAGACTAGTCAGTGGACGAATCTAAAGACCAGTCAAGAGATTAACATGTAGACTAATCAAGTGACTAGACAGTAGATTTAGTCCAGAACCTAGTCAGTAGTCTAGACACGATACTAATCAGTAGACTAGTCAAGAGACTTGTCAGCAGAATAGTAAAGAGACTATTTAAGAGAATAGCCAAGAAACTAGTCAATAGACTATTCAGTAGACTAGTCAATAGACTAATAAGTAGACAAGTCAATAGTCTAGGCAGTAGACGAGTTCAGAGATTAGTTAGTAGACTAATCAAGATAATAGTCAGTAGACAAGATACCAGTCAGTAGAATAGTCAGCACACTTATCAAGATAGTAGTTAGTATACTAGTCTAGATAATAGTCAGTGGTCTAATCTAGAGACTAGTCAGTACAATAATCAAGAGACCAGTCAGTAGACTAGTCAAGAGACAAGGCATTAGACTAGTAAATAGACAAATCAAGGGAATAGTCAAGAAACTAGTCAATATACTATTCAGTAGACTAGTATATAGACTAGTCAAACAATTAGTATATAAACTAGTTAGTAGACTAGTCAAGAGACTAGATAGTAGACGAGTCCAGATACTAGTCTGTAAACTAGTCAATATACGAGTCAAAATGCTAGGGACTAACCGGTCGACTATTCAAGAGACCAGTTAGTAGACTAATCAAGAAACTAGTTAGTATATTAGTCCACATTATAGTCCGTGGACTCGTCGGTATAAAGCTCTTTGTTAAGCTCTGCTTTAAGAGAAATTTCTTGAGACAAAGTTTAAAAAAAATCTTGAAATTTTTAGTTTTATAGAAAATTTAAACTTGAGACAAAGTTTTATAGAAAATTTGGACAAAATGTTATTATAAGACATTGTTTTATAGAAAATCTTAACTTAAGACAAATATTGTTCCGATACAAAGTTTTTATAGAAAATTTTGCCTTGGGACAAAGTTTTATAGAAAATTTTGACACAAAGTTTTTAAAGAAAATTTTCTCCTTAGACAAAGTTTTATAGAAAATCCTCAGACAAAGTTTTATAAAGAATTTTAACTTGAGACAAAGTTTTATAGAAAATTTTTACTTGGGACAAAAGCTTTATAAATAATTTAAACTTGAGACAATGTTTTATAGAAAATTTGAATTTTAGACAATATTTTATAGAAAATATTGACTTAAGACAATTTTTTACAGAAAATTTTTGCATTAAGACAAAGTTTTATAGAAAATAAGACAAAATTTTATTTTGACAAAAAGTTTTATAGAAAATTGTATCTTGAGTCAAAGCTTTATAGAACATTTTAACTTGAGACAATGTTTTAGAGAATTTTGACAAGATTTTCTCTTGAGAGAAATTTATAAGGAAAATTTAGTTTTGAGACAAAATTTTATAGCTTTTTATTTGTCTTCAAACAATGTTTTTAAAGAAAATCTTGTCTAGACAATGTTTTATAGAAAATTTAAACTCCTCCTCCTGCTCTGCTCTAATTTTTACTTCTCTTTTATAAATCAAGGTTTAAGTTTAATAAAATTATACTTTTCCTTAAACTCCAAAAGATTTCTTACTAAAATTTAAATTATTTTATATTATAAAACTAAACTTAACTACTAATTAGATTATGTTTTTTTTAACTAAAATTTCTTTTTAAAATTTACATGAAAATTATGAAATCAGTCAGACTTTTGAAAGAAAATTAGTTTTTTCTTAAATTGTTGTTTCTTTCTTTTTTGTTAATACATTGTTGTTTATTTTATATTGTTTTTCTCCTAAAATTAATGAATTTTAATTTAATAAAAAATATATATTATTTGTATGTTTTTATTATAAATTAAAATGTACTTAAATTATATTGTATTTAAATATTAATACCTTAATATGTTTGTCTCTTAACTAAAGTTATATTTACATAAATTTTTTCTTAAAAAAATGAAAATGTTTGTGATTTTTTTCAATTTAATAATAATTTGTTTCCTTTAAACACACTGTATTTTGTATACTTTTTTTTGTAAAAATGTTTATAGCAGTTTGTAGCAACATAAATTTAAGCAATTTTGTTTATAAACAATTAAGTTTAGATACATTTTTTAAATATACATATTATTGAGACATTGTATTTGAGACGAAAGAGAAAGCGACAGAAAGAGTAAAAGAGTTCAAAATTAATTACATTTTTTTCTATTAGACTACTAGACTAGTCTAATAGACTAGTCCATAGACTAGTCAATTGACTATTCAGTAAACTAGTCAATAGAAAAGTTAGTAGACTAGTAAATATACTAGTCAGTAGACTTGTCAATAGACTAGTCAATAGACAACTCAATAAACTAGTAAATAGATAGATCAGTCAATAGTCTAATCCATATAATACCTAGAAGTCTAGTCAGTAGTCTGATCAATACACAAGTCAGTAGATTAGCCAGTAAACAAGTCAATGGACTAGTCAATAGACTAGTCATCAGAGTGGTCTATAGACTAGTCCGTAGACTAGTCAATAGTCTAATCCATAGAATAGCCAGTAGTCTAGTCAGTAGGCTAGTCAATAGACTAGTCACTAGACAAGTCAATGGACTAGTTAGTAGCCAAAAGACTAGTCAATAGACAAGTTAGTATACCAGTAAGCAGAGTTGTCCATAGACTAGTCAATAGACTAGTCCATACACTATTTCATATAACTATCAATAGTCTCGTACATAGACTAATCAATAGACAAGTCTATAGATTGGTCAATAAAGTGGAATAAAACATAGACTTGTTAACAGACTAGACCATAATAGTTTAGTCCATAAACAGAATAGCCAATAGTATAGCCCATAGCCTAGTCAACTGGCTAAGCCATAGAACGGTGCATGTTTTATTTAAAAGACTAAACCACAGATCAATCAATAGATCAGCTGAGAACTCAATAAGAAAGCTCTTAGCTCAGCTTTAAATTTAATATTATTGGAATCTCACTCTTATCTCACACTTTAATCTCGCAACATTTCAATGTTAACGCTAAATGTATATAAACATATGTTTAACAAACATTTTTTTTAAATATTTAATTATTTGTTGATATTTCCGTTTTGTTTTTTTTTTTGACTTTAATAAACAACTCTCTATCTAATTACTTGTAACTACATATAAAGTTTTTTTTTTTTAATTTTACGATTTTATGCATAAATTATTTATTTATTTGTCTTGAATGTCTATTTGTTGTTGTTTTCTGTGTGTATATTTTCCACATCATTTGTTAATAAATATATATATTTTTGCTTTAAATTATTTTTATTTTTCTATTAAATCTGTTGCAGCAAATGTTTTTTATAGGTTTTAACTATTTGATTTCTTTTTTTGTTGTTATTGTTGTTTGAATCCTTTCTAAGTAATTTTATTTATAAATATAAATATTTGTTAAATATATATTCTGTATTATTTTTACATTTATATTTATTTTTTTCTCTTTTTTTGTTGTTGTATTATTTGCCTTGTTTTGTATTGTTGTTTTTAACGTTTTTTTTACAGATTTTTTTTGTTAAATTATTTAAATATAATTTTTTTACCAAATATTTTTTTTTGTTTTTAACTTAAATACATACAATATGGCGCGTGTTTTTTTAAGGATTTTTTTCTTATTTTATGGAAAAACATTTAATAGGATTTCTTTTTTGTAATCTGTTTAAAGTGGGTTTGTGTTGTTTTTTTTTTATAGATTTTGGGTTGGTTGTTTGGTTGTCTATTTAAATTCCGTTATTATCATTTTTTCATTATTATTATTATTGTTTACAGGATACATTAATAGTTATATAGATTTTATGTCTTTATTTTCATAATATTATTATTAATTTTTCACACAGTGGTTTCATCATCATCAATATTCCTCCTACAAGTGGGCAGGACATTAAAGAGAACGAGAGAGAGAAATAAAATAAAAAAACATTAAATTATTAGTAATTATTATAACAACTTAACTATGATATTATATTTCATAAAATATGTATTTAAATAAATATTTACTTTATATTTACAAAAAAAATGCTATTTAAATAATATTATTAGTGTTTTAGCCACTACTAACTAGCTAGTATTTATTAAATGATTTAAAATTAAAAAAAAAAATAAATAAAATAGTATTAATTACTATAAATTCATGCATTTTATTAAAATTTTTAATTTATGTGTTAATTTTATGGCGATGAAATAAATGTGTCACAAAAGGTGTTGAAATTAAACGTATATCCTTCACATTCAGAGAGAGAGATCATTATGAAAATTCATGAGAATTTACTTAAAATCTTGGTTAACATCAGATACAATAAACTAATTTAAATGACAAAAATGTTCCATCAAAATTTTGTTCTTAAAGTAATGGCGACATTATTAGTTTTCAAAATCTTAAGTCTTTCCCTTAGGAAACTTGTCAATTTATGAATTTGAATTGAGTTTTGTAACGCTTTTATTTAAAATCAGTTTGTCATAACTGTTCTATAGAAAATACTTTCTTTGGAAGTATTTGAGAATCACAACAACATTAATAAAATGATTAGTAACGTTAATATTAAACAATCCAATTCGGATTTACTGACTCTGGACTAGTTAATGGCCAAATATTTAAACAAGTTTACTCTAAGAAATTGTATTTTAAATAGTCTACGGACTAGTCTATTGACTAGTTTATTAACTTATCTATTACGAGTTTAATAACTACTCTAGGGACTAGTGTATGGACTAGTCTATGAACTAGTCTCTTGTGTAGTTTATGAACTAGTTGAAGGACTATTTTATGGACTAGCCTAAGAGCTAATCTATTGACTAGTATATCAGCTGATTAGTCTATACAAAATAAACTATAGTCTAGTAGATTGACTTCCCTATTTAACTTAACTATTTAGGAACTAGTCTATTGATTAGTCTATTGACAAGTATATTAACTAGCTTATTAACTAGTCTATAGACTATTCTATAGAAAGGTCTATAGACTAATCTATGGACTAATGTATTAACTAGTCTATGACAAGTTTATTAACAAATCTATAGACTTGTTCCTATAACTAGTCTCTTAACTAGTCTTTTGTCTAGTTTGTTACATAGTCTATTAATTAGTCTTTAAATAAGAATATTGACTAGTCTACTAGATAATCTATGAATTATTATAAGGAAAAGTCTATAGACTAGTGTATTTAATAGCCATCTGATTAATCTATAGACTAATGGCAAGTTTATTAACAAGTGCATAGACTAGCCTTATGACTAGTATGTTAACTAGTCTATTGATTAGTCTATTAACAATTATATCGACTAGTCTACTAACTAGTGTATGGACTATTATATGGAAAAGCCTATAGACTAGTATATTAAATGATTAGTGCATTTACTAGTCAATTGACTACTTTCGATAGTCGATATAACTATAACTATGGACTAGTCTATAGACTAATCTATTAACCAATTTACTAGTCTTATGACTAGTCTATTGATTAGTCTGTTAGCAAGTATATTGACTAATCTACTAACTAGTGTAATGACTATTATATGAAAAGGCCTATAGACTAGTATATTTACTAGTTTACTGGTCAATTACTACATTCTTAATTAGACTATACGCAATTCGATGAACTATAACTATGGAGTCAATAGTATGGACTAGTCTATAGACTAATCTATGGACTAATCTATTAACCAATCTATAGACTAGTCTTATGACTAGACTGTTGACTAGCGTATTAAATAGTCTATTATTTAGACTATTAACTAGTCTATGGACTTTATATGTCTATAGACTAGTGAATTGGTTAGTCTATAGGCTCATCCATTTGCTATGGACTAGTCTATTACCCAATCTATGACAAGTTTATTAATTAACTAGCCTATAGGCGAGCCTATGGACTAGTCTATGAACTAGTTTATTGGCTAGTCTATGGAATAGTGTATGAATTTTTCAATGGACTAATCTATTAACTAGTATAACTAGTAGTCCATAGACTAGTATATAAACTAGACTATTAACTAATTTTTCAATTAGTATATGAACTAGTCTACTGACTAGTATATGGACAATTTTATGGACTGGTCTATAGACTTGTCTATTGCTAAATATATGGACTTGTCTATGGACTAATTTATTAACAAGTGTATTAAATAGTCTATTGATTGGTCTATTAACAAGTATATTGACTAGCTTATTAACTAGTCTATGGACTATTGTATGGAAAGGTCTATAGATTAATCTATGGACTAATGTACTTATTAACTAGTCTATGACAAGTTTATTAACAACTCTATAGACTTGTTCCTACGACTCGTCTCTTAATTCGTATATTGTCTAGTTTATTAAATAGTCTATTAATTAGTCTTTAAATAAGAATATTGACTAGTCTACTAGCTAATCTATGAATTATTATAGGGAAAAGTCTATAGACTAGTCTATTTATTAGTCATTTGATTAGTCTATAGACTAATCTATGGCATGTTTATTAACAAGTACATAGACTAGTCTACTAACTAGTGTATGTACTATTATATGGAAAAGTCTATAGACTAGTATATTTACTAGTTAAATGATTAGTGCATTTACTAGTCAATTGACTACTTTCCTAATTAGACTATAAGCAAGTCGATGAACTATAACTATGGACTAATCTATTAACCAATTTATAGACTAGTCTTATGACTAGTCTATTGATTAGTCTATTAGCAAATATATTGACTAATCTACTAACTAGTGTAATGACTATTATATGAAAAGGCCTATAGACTAGTATATTTACTAGTTAATTGATTAGTCTACAGGCTATTCCATTTACTGGTCAATTGACTACATTCTTAATTAGACTATACGCAATTCGATGAACTATAACTATGGAGTCAATAGTATGGACTAGTCTATACACTAATCTATTAACCAATCTATAGACTAATCTTATGACTAGCCTGTTGATTAGTGTATTAAATTGTCTATTGTCAAAAGTCTATTGATTAGTCTATAAACTAGTCTATGGACTTTATATGTCTATAGACTAGTAAATTTTTTAGTCTAAAGGCTCGTCCATTTACTATGGACTAATCTATTACCCAATCTATGACAAGTTTATTAACAGGTTTTATAGGCGAGCCTATGGACTAGTCTATGAATAGTGTATGGATTTTTCTATAATGTATAGACTAGTCTATTAACTATTTTGTCAATTAGTATATGAACTAGTCTACTGACTAGTATATGGACAATTTTATGGACTGGTCTATAGACTTGTCTATTGATAAATATATGGACCTGTCTATGGAATAGTCTATTGACTAGTCTATTCACTAGTAACTAATTTGTCAATTAGTATATGAACTAGTCTACTGACTAGTATATGGACAATTTTATGGACTGGTCTATAGACTTGTCTATTGCTAAATATATGGACTTGTCTATGGACTAGTCCATTGACAAGTATATGAACTCGTCTATAAACCGTTCTAATGAATAATCTAATGACTAGTCTTTTAACTAATCTATGGACTAGTCTTTTGACTTATTATAATTAGTATTTTGATTAATATGCGGATTAGTCTGTGAACTAATCTATAGAGAAATCTATGGACTATTGACTAGTATATGGACTATTCTATTGACTAGCATATGCACGTACTTGGCAGCCTATGTAATACTCAACTGACTAGTCTTTTGAATACTTTATGAACTTGTATATGGAGTAACTTATGGACAAAACTATTGACTACTTTAAAGAATAGTCGATTGACTAGTATTTTGGCTAGTTCATGAATAAGTCTATGGAGAAGTCTATTATCTAATCTATGGACCATTGGCTCTTTTATGAACTACTTAGTTTACTTATAAAAAAAAAATAAAAACTGATAAATCTAAAAAATCTACTTTAATAGTTTTTCTTTATGACATTCTATTGGATTTTATTTCTACTACTAGTTTTAAAAGGATTTTTAATATTATTCATATTTTTATAAACTATAGGTTTGTATATAATAAATATTTGATTTTATATGATTTATAAATATAAATTATTGATGTTTTTTGTTTATCAAAATTAAGGTGGACCCAAACAAAAGTTTACACTAAAATAAATATGATATATAGGTAGCAGTTAAGATATAGAGTTAAAATTTAGCTTCTAAAGAAATCTAAGAAATTGCAGTCTAATGTCTTTGTAATTTGTTCGTCAATTACTTGTAATGGGATGTAATTCTCTTTAACTGTTTACAGATACTTTATGATGTTAAGTCAATTATAGATCTAAAACATTTCAGACTAGTTTTAGTCTCACTTTAAAAGATCAAAAAGTTACTTGTATTTTTTAAAATTTTGTGATTTTTTTGAGATTAAATCGTCCTTTAGGCACTAAACTATGATATATTTAACTATTTTTTATACTTTAAAGAAAAGCATAAATTTAAGCAATTGTGTTTACCTATTATCTAACTCTACTCAGTGTGTAAAATTTATGAGTATTTTATAACAAACTATGTAAATATTTATAAGGATAAAAATTGTGTATAAAAGTATTAAACTAAATGAGTGTGTGTGTGTATGTATATGAGCTAATACAGGTATTTTTTTTTGTAATATGAATGGAATGAAATATAACGATAAACTACCAGACTGTTAAGGACCAAGGATATAGACGCCGTTGACGATGTAGCCATAATATGTCCAACTGTGAAAAATGTACATTGTAAGTAGGATGTATGTAGTATTTGTATTAGTTTTTTTTGTTATTGTATTTTTTATATTATTATAAAAAAATATATTTTTTGTTAAATTTATTGCATATTTTTTTATAGTTTAACTATGGGTGTGTAAGTGTATTTTATAGTCTATTTTTATTGAAATTATTACCTATACACGTACATTCATACATATGTATGTATGCATATTAAATTTTAGTATAATTTTGTGAGGTTTTATTTGAAAAAAAAAAAAAAATAAAATAAATAACAATTTATCAAAAAAATCTCTATTAATATTTTATAAAAATAAAAATTTTCTAATATAAATAAAAAATAAATATAAATAATAAAAAATATAAAACTACTAGATAAGTGTTTTTTATGTCATCATTTATTGCAATAAAATTTTTAATATTTATTTTACTTTTCTTAGAGCTTTGTAATATATTTGTTTAACTTTATATGGGAATTTCTATATCTGTTATTTATTTTATGTTATAAAATTATTATTCTTTAATTTATCTTTTTTTAAATCTGTTTTTTATAAAAACTGAATTTTTCATATTTGCTTAAAGATTCTTTATTTTACAAGTGTAGATTATTGCTATTAATTTTATATTATATTCTTTTGAATATTTAAATTTTTCTCTATTTATTAACAGACAAAAAATATTATAAAATAAATACAGCTTTTAATTGCACTAAATTGTTATTTATTTTGAATTTTTTTCTAGGACCTTTTCTAATATTTAAACAACAAATTGCTCTAAAATTACAAAAACCAAAGGTAATAAGAATTACGTTTAAATTGAAATTTTTAATGAATAACAACTATTTATCAATGGTTTATAGAACAAATTTTGTATGAAACGTTGTCTTATGAACCTTGTTTATAGTTTAGTCCAAAGTTTACTCTAGTATAGTCTCTAGACTAGTGTATTGTTAAGTCTGTAGAATATTGTGAAGTCTAGTCTGTAGTTTATTCTGTAATTTATTCTATAGTCTGGTCTAGTCTATAGTCTAGTCTATACTCTAGTCTATAGTCTAGTCTATAGATTAGTTTTTAGTCTAATATATAGTCTAGTTTATAGTCTAGTCTACAGTCTAGTCTATAGAAAAGTCTACAGTCTAGTCTACAGTCTAGTCTATAGTAAAGTCTATAGTCTAGTCTATAGTCAAGATATAGTTAAGTCTATAGCCTAGTCTATAGTCAAGATACAGTCTAGTCTATAGTCTAGTCTACAGTCTAGTCTATAGTCTAGTCTAGTCTATAGTCTAGTCTATAGTCTAGTCTATAGTCTAGTCTATAGTCTAGTCTATAGTCTAG
>NC_060954.1:48415373-48435886 GCF_022045245.1 Lucilia cuprina
TGAACTAGAACTGAACTAGAACTGAACTAGAACTGAACTAGAACTGAACTAGAACTGAACTAGAACTGAACTAGAACTGAACTAGAAGTGAACTAGAACTAAACTAGAGCTGAACTAGTACTGAACTAGAAGTAGCACTGAACTAGAGCTAAGCTGGAACTGAACTATAAATGAACTAGAACTAAATTAGAACTGAACTAGAACTGAACTAGAACTGAACTAGAACTGAACTAGAACTGAACTAGAACTGAACTAGAACTGAACTAGAACTGAACTAGAACTGAACTAGAACTGAACTAGAACTGAACTAGAACTGAACTAGAACTGAACTAGAACTGAACTAGAACTGAACTAGAACTGAACTAGAACTGAACTAGAACTGAACTAGAACTAAACTAGAATTGAAGTTGAACGGAACTAAGACATCAATATTCGGTATACATTTGACCATAACTAACACATACATATGTACTTTGAAAACACATGTAGATCATTAAACAGTCGGCATCTATCGAAATTAGTTTTTTTTTGGATGTTTTTATCTTGATTTTTTATGAAATTTAAGTAAAAATTTGTATATATACACACTCACCCATTATTTTTGTTAGTTTTTATGATTGCTGCAAAAGTACCTCCACACTAACAGAGCAGCAACTACAATAATTATAATAAAAATAAAAAAATTATGAATGGATGCTTAAGGCTGAATGCTTTTGTTGTTGCTGTTATTGTTGGTGTTTAAATGTATATGTTGGTTTTTGATGATATATTTCCAGACCCACCGGAAGCTATTCTGCTGCTTAGTCAGTCGTCAAGTTTTCAGTTTCTGCTGCTGCGTTCAACTACTGTTGCGTTGCAAATGTTGTTCTTAAAATTACAAATATGTTGATATTCTTCAACACCACCACCACCATATCAGCACACCACCTCACCTCATCTGTGTTTACTTCATGAACAAACTGAACGAGAAGTTCCAAAAAAAAAACACTTGCACAACAACAAAAACAACAAATGCGGTCTTGAATTTGTTCATTAAATTTTGCTCTCTTTTTAAAACATTATTGCTCTTTTTCTACATTTGTTTTATTATGTTTTCTTTTTTTAATACCAAGCTTATACAAACATACACATAAACACATAAAATACTTTCTTTGTGTTTTTGCAAAAAATAAAAAAAAACGAAAAAGGAACACAACTTTCTAAGAATTTCACGTTTTGATGGAAAGATTTTGTTGCTATTCTTTAGAATAATTTATTAATCTATTAGTTAACTGACGTTTAATATTTATTATACACTTTTTTCTTATTTTTTCTATTTATCACTTATTAAAATTTATTTAAATTCAATTCACATACACGACTTTTCATTTGATACACAAAAAATGATATCTTCTATTTTTTTTTCAATAGGACCGACCGAACGAATGACAGAGTAGACAAAAAAGTCTACAGCAGCAGCAAGAATGAATGAAAAGAAAGTCAATTTTGATTTGTGCTTATCCGGCAGTTTCTTTTTTATAGAATTTATTTTTTGTAAATTATTAAATAAAAAATCAAAAACTTTTTTTGTATGTTAACTGTTTTTCTTTTTCCTTTTGTAATTTATTTATATTTTAATTTACTGCATTTTTACTACAAACTTTTCCGCAAACAACAACATTTAATCTCAACATGGCGACTCTGACTGAGACTGAGAGAGTTTTTTTGTTCGTTCTTTCACAAAAGTAATGTTAAAGCAAGTGTCAAAATAGCCTACGCAAGCAAAGCAAGTGTCACAATAAGAATTTTTTTTTAGTTTGTTTAGAAAGTGCTAGTTAAAAGAAAACAAACAACAAACAAAGCAACACTATTGCCAAGGTATCAATAAAAACATTCCTTTGAATAATAGAAATACAGGTTAATTGTGTTATAACGAACTTGTTTTTATTTCTTTTAAAAATATTAAGAATGGGCAAGTTATAAATATTAAAAGTAAATAAAATATTTTAATAAGAGATTTGTAAGAAAAAAGACTTTAGCCTTAGATTAGATTATTCAATGTCGGTGTAAGTAGGATTTTATAAAACAGCTTTAAAAAATCGAAGAATCGCTTTTCTGCCGAAAATAGTAGAATTTGTTGTAATAACCAGCAAGAATCTATTTTACAATTAAAAGTAAAAAAGCGGATAAACGGTACTAGTCGGAAAAGCAGAAAAGAAATGGAAAAAGGGTTCTATAAATCGACTTTCGAATAATCGAACAATCGACTTTTTGTCGAAAAAAGTCGAAAAGTCGACTATTTGGTTCCAAAATAGTCGATAACTTCTAGGGTTCTATAAATCTACTTTCGAATAATCGAACAATCGACTTTTTGTCGAAAAAAGTCGAAAAGTCGAAGTCGACAATTTTGTTTCAAAAAAGTCGATAACTCGATTATCGTCTGTGAAAAAAGTCGACTTTGTTAATAAAAGTCGAAAAGTCGAATAAAGTCGAAAAGTCTAAAATTCGAAAAGTCGGAAAAAGTCGAAAACTCGAAAATTGTAGAAACAAGTCAAAAATCGTCGAAATTTAAAAAAGTGGAAAAAAGTCAAAAACTCTAAAATGGAAAAAAACTCTAAAACTGGAAAACAGTAAAAAAATAGTCGGAAAATGTCGAAAGAAGTCGAAAATAGTAAAAAAGTCGAAAAAATCGAAAAGTCGGAAAAGGTCGACTTTTTATAAAATACTTATAGTCGAAAAGTCTAAAAGTCGACTTGTAATTAAATGGAAAAAGTCGAAAAATCGACTTATCATAAAATGCAAAAAGTTGAAAAGTCGACTTTTAACTAAATGAAAAAGTCGAAAAGTCGACTTTTCGTTTCAACTATAGAACCCTAATAACTCCAATATCGTCTATGAAAAATGACTAAAATTCGATTTTATAAATAAAAGTCGAAAAAAGTCGGAAAGAGTCGAAAAAAGTCGAAAAGTTGGAAAGAATCGAAAAATTGAAAAAAGTCAAAAATAGTCAAAAAGTCGAAAAAAGATTCGAAAATAGTCGCAAAGTCGGAAAAAATCGAAAATGTTCAAAAAAAGTTGGAAAGTCGACAATTCGAAAAACGTCGGAAAAAGTCGGAAAGACGACTATTTATAAAATACTAAAAGTCAACTTTTGATTAAACGAAAAAAGTCGACTTTTCAAGTTAAAATGTTATATTTGCTATACCGAATATTACATGAAGGGGGCCTTATATGGGGAAAGGGTCAATTATTGATCGATTATCATAAAACTCAGTGGAGCCATTTGTGCTCATAATAAAACTTACTTATGTCGAATTTTTTCATTATAGCCAGTAGTAAGCATTTAAATATTTTTTTTAAGGGAGTAGGGTTAATTATAGACCGATCTTTATAATATTAGGTAAATAGATTTTTGCCCGTAAGAAACTTACTTATATCGAATTTCAGCGCTAAACTCATATTTTTAAGTCAGTAATCGGCGTTAAAGTCATTTTTTGGAGGGGGACCATATATGAGGGGTAGGGTTATTTATAGACCGATCTTCGTAATATTTGGTACAGTGAGTTACAAGACTTATTTATGTCGAATTTTGTCGCTATACTTGCATTTTTAAAATAGTTATGACTGTTAAAGCTGTTTTTCGGGGCCATTTTTTATGGGGGTTAAATTTTCCTATAAGAAATATTTGTAGAAAATTTCAACTTCCTAACTATTTCACTTCGGGCTCTATTGTGCTTTCAACAGACAGACATGGCTAGATCGACTTAGAATATACATATACTTTTGTGGGTCTATGATTCATTTATGTATGTGTTACAAACGGAATGACAAAATCAATGTACTCCTCATCTTTTTTGATAGTGTTTAATAAAAAATTAGAAAAGTCGACTTTCGAAGTTAATTTAAAACATTTCTAAACCTAGAAACATAATATTTTTAACACAAATAATTAAATTAGAATCGAAAAACCCAACTACTTGAAACAAAATGTCGACTTTTCGATTTTGCAATTTATGAAAAGTTGATTTTGCGATCTGTTTCAAATTACATTGATTTTTCGACTTCTACAATATTGAAACAGTTGACATTTATTTAACATTGAATTTTAGGTTTTTGTTTAGTTTTTTTAGAATTTTTGTCGACTTTTCACTTTTAAAATACTTTTACCCTCAGAGTCGACCCATTTCCTACTACTCTATTTTTCTTTTCGACTAGACTTCGATTTTTAATAACAAAATGCCAACAAAAATAGGTCAAGGATCCTTTCGATTATTCGAAAGTCGATTGCTAAAAAACCTAGTAATGATTTGAAAATGTATTAAATTCATTATAACTTTAATTAACTGTATAATGAAATGCAAGATTTAAAATTCTAACTAAAGATGGCAGCACTAACATTTCATTAGTGTTGTATAAATGACAGTGTTGAAAAGTGTCAGCAATTTTGCTATAAGTCGACTTTCGAACAAAGGTTTCTATAAATCGACATCAAACATATAAAGTCTGAAGAAGTTTGATTTGCAATAACAATAATTATGTTCGAAAGTCAATTTATTAAAATTTGAAATCGATGTACGTTATGTCTTAAACATTTAATAACTTTTTCTATAAATTTAAAACAAGGGTAGGTTTTTTTTTACAATTTTTATTTGTTTTATTTGACTTTTCATTTTTTGTATTTAATTACTGGTTTCTAGTAATGTACATGTATTTAATATTAACTTTAAGAGAATTACGAAAAAATAATTAAAACATTACACATCCTTACACATCATTTTACAAGTTTTTTGTTTAACAAATTCAAAGTTAAACATTTTGTTAATAATTTAAAATTTTATTTGAGATTTAAAATATTTTCAATATTGTTGCTGAATTAAAATATTTTTCGAATATTTAAAACTCCATATTTTTTGTAGTGTACAATTTTTTTTTCTTAGATTAAAACTTTTTTGTCTAAAATCGAGTTAATTCTTGAAGAAGTTTTAAAACTGTTAAAAGGAGGATTCAAAAACATGCATATTATAGTTTTAAAAATATTTAAAGTTCTTTCATAATACATTGCACGCTTTTTATAGTTCTAATTCATAAGTATTCATAATTTTACTTTTATTTAAAGATACAATTTTTTCTTCAATTCTAACCTTAAAATTCCGAAAAAAATTAAATACTCTTAATAAAATTCAACTTTCTTTAGCAATTGAATTTTGAAAACACAGGTTATAACATTTGAAAACTTTCCGGGGACCAATTTTAAACATAAGTTAATTTTTCGAAAATTCGAACTTATGTTCGAAAAAGTTTTCAAACTGTTAAATATTCTCTAAGTCTTGAGGCTTTATGAAAATATAATAATAATTAGATTTGTGGTCAATTTCATGCGTAATTTCAATTTCGAACTTTAAAAATTTTAAAAATATTTTTGAAATTTTTACAAATTTTCGAATATTTTGAATATGGTTTCAGCTTTTCATAGTGGTGTTAGGCACTTTAATATTTCTTTTTGCGATTTTCAAAAAACAACAATTTTGAAAATTCGAACTTGTATTAGAAAAATTTTTAAAACTTTTCTATGTTCGAAAATATTTTTAAACATTGAAAATAACCTTTAAATCGAGAGTTTTCAGAAAATTATAATTTTTATTGAAAACTCACTCGTGTGACCAATTTCTTGCACTATTTTCAATTTCAAACTTAAAAATTTTGAAAATATTTTTCGAGTTTTAACAAATTGTGTAGCGTTTTCAATATTTTTTAGTTTTAACAAATTGTGTAGCGTTTTCAATATTTTTTAGCACCCAGCCTTTTTATAGTGCGTTTAAGCGTTTTTTCGAGATTCTTAAAATCATTTTGAAAATTCGAACTTATATTCGAAAAATTTTTAAAACTGCTTAATGTCCGAAAGCATATTTAAATAACCTGTATATCATGAGCTTTCATAAAAATATAATTTTAGTCAGACTTGTGGCCAATTTCTTGCGCGATTTTCGATTTCGAACTTAAAATTATTGGAAATATTTTTATTTTTCTTTATGAAAATTCTTAAAACAATTTTGAAAATTCGAACTTGTATTTGAAAAATATTTAAAACATTTAAAGAAACCTCTACATCGTAAGCTTTCATAAAAATTTAATTTTAGTCAGACTTGTGACCAATTTCTTGCGCTATTTTCAAATTCGAACTTAAAATTTTTGGAAATATTTTTAACATTTTCAAAAATTTTAAATAACAGTTAAAATAACCTTAAATTTGTGAGTTTTTTTTTATGAAAATATAATTTTTTCATGATTTGAGTACAAATTCTAAAACTTAAATTAAAAAATTTTGAAAAATTTCAAATTTTTTTTTTTTAATTCGAACATATTTTCGAAAAAGTTTAAAAACTCTTGAAGGATAGTGTAAATCATAAGGTTTTCAAAAAAAATTATAATCACTTCTTTTCTTCATTAAAATTGGAATTGAAATTGTTTCCATTTGGCAACTTTGGTATTTTGCATTTCGATTCAAACAACAATTTACAAATAAGTAGTTACGATGGTAATGCAGAATATTCACAATCGTAATGCATTGAATTAAAATGGAATTGCTTCTTCTTTTGCTTAAGATTCTGATCGTTGTAATCAATGTGCAGATTAGGATTGAGTATTAGTTTGATTTCAGTTCGAATTTTAAAATTTTGGAACCATGTTCATTTTTTAAATATTTTCTGAATATTAACTTTTTAAAATCGAAAAAAGTATGTTTTTGGAGATTAAAAAACAAATTTAGAACTTTGAATATATGTTCGAAAAAAGCTTAAAACATATTAAATAACCTGTAAAAATCTTAAGTTTTTATTTTTTTTTTGAAAATTTTTTCAATTTCGAAAATTTTGAAAAAATTTAGCTTGTTTTCGAAAAAGTGTTAAAACGGTTAAAAACTAATTTAAAAATTCGAACATATATTCGAAAAAACTTAAAAGCTCAAAATCTTAAGTTTTTATATTTGTGGATTTTTTTTTTTAAATTTCGAATATTTTGGAAAATTTTGCTGGCTTTCGAAAAAGTATTAAGAATATTATGTTTATCATGAGAATTTATAAAAATATTGTTTCAGTTTGATTTGTTTCCACTTTTTTACTTTCAAACTTAAAAATTTTGAAAGTATTTTTTCGGAATTACAAAAAATATTTCGAAAATTCAAACTTATGTTCGAAATTTGTTAAAACTCTTTATTTTAAATCTAAATCAGTAGAATTTATAAACAAATAAGTAAAATTTGATTTGAGAAACAATTCAAAAACTTTTTTAAATTTCTCAACTTTTTAAAATTTGAATATTTTGGAAAATTTAGCTTTTTTTACGAAAAAGTATTAAAAAGGTAGAAGAACATTCTGTTTATCATGAGAATTTATAAAAATATAGCTTTAGTTTGATTTGATTCCATTTTTTAATTTGAAACTTAAAAATTTTGAAAGTATTTTTTCGGAATTTCATAAATTCAAACTTATGTTCGAAATTTTTTAATATTGTTAAAAACTGTAAATCAGTAGGTTTTCTAAACAAATAAGTAAAATTTGATTTGAGGAAGAATTCAAAAAATTTTTAAAATTTCTAAATTTTTTAAAATTCGAATATTTTGGAAAATTTTGCTTTTTTTTCGAAAAAGTATTAAGACGGTAAAAGAATATTCTGTTTATCTTGAGAATTTATAAAAATATAGTTTTAGTTTGATTTGATTCCATTTTTTAATTTGAAACTTAGAAATTTTGAAAGTATTTTTTCGGAATTTCAAAAAATATTTCGAAAATTCAAACTTATGTTCGAAATTTGTTAAAACTGTTAAAATAACCTTTTAATCAGGTAGATTTATTAACAAATAAGTAAAATTTGATTTGAGGAACAATTCAATAACTTTTTCAAATTTCTAAACTTTCTAAAATTCGAATATTTTGGAAAATTTAACTGTTTTTGGAAAAAGTATTAAAACGGTAAAAAAATATCCTGTTTATCATGTGAATTTATACAAATATTTGTTCAGTTTGCTTTAATTCCATTTTTTTACTTGAAATTTACAAATTTTGAAAGTATTTTTTCGGAATTTCAAAAAATATTTCGAAAATTCAAACTAATGTTCGAAATTTTTTAAATTTGTTTAAAAAAAAAGCTGTAAATCAGTAGGATTTATAAACAAATAAGTTAAATTTGAAAAATTCTAATTTTTTTTTCAAATTTCTTTAAAAAAATTTTAAAATTTATAAAAAAATTGTGTTTGTATTTAAAAAACTTAAAACTCAACTTTATATTGAGTTTTTTTTAAGAAATTCATAAAAAATTTATTGTTTTTATATATTTAAAAACTCAACAACTTTGAATATTTTAATTTAGATTTATTTCAATGTTTTTTTTTTTTTTTTTTTGCAGAAAATGCCAGCGGGAAACAGAGGAGAGTTTGGTTTTAAAAAATTTTTGTTTGAAATGTTAAAGATTTATTTTCTTTTATATAGTTGTTGTACACAATTTAAACTAAATAAAATACATGTAATGTTTGTTTTTGTTTTTTTTAACTCTAAACATGGTTATGTGGTGTTTGTTTGGTTTATTATTATAGTTTTTTTTTTTTGTAAAAGAAAAGGGGGAATTTTTTTTGTTGTTGTTTTTTTTCAGCTTCTTTCTATTAAATACATAAAACATACTTTACTGTTATTGTTGTTTTTGTTATTTATATACTATAATATTTTCATAAACTGTTCCGAAAAAAAAAACAAAAATTACTTGTTGGTGTGGTGTATTGTTTTGTAAATATTTCTATTCTTGTTTTGTTTTTTTGTTGTTGTTATAATTGTAAATGAAATCCTTTATTTTATAATATATAATATATTTTGTTTTTTGTTTTTACTTAAAAAGTGGTGTTTTTGGGTATTTTTAAAGTTTAACTGTTAAATTTTCTCTTAATTTTTCTTTTATGGTTGTTGTTTTTTTTTTGTTTGTTTTATGTTTTTTTATTTTTTAGACTTAAATATTAATTTGATTTTGTTTCAGCTTTTCTTATACGAAAAATAAAACTTGCAAATGTTTTTTTTTTCTCTTCTTTTTTATAATTGGTTGTTTTGTATAAAGTAAAATTATGATGCATTAATATAAAAACGACGATGTATATAAAGATTTAATAAAAAAGAAAAACACATGGAAAATAACGGGATGATTAACCGAAAATTTGTTAAAGTTTATGGTTTTAACCCTCATGCTTTCTTTTCTTACCCCGTGCCTGGGTTTCTTCGGCTGCAAAAAAAAGAAGTCAGAGAAATAAATTAAAAAAATCTTTTGAAAAACTATTAAATTTTGTTGCTGTTGTTACCATTAGCATTGCCCTCGCCAGCATCTTTATCAGCATTTGATGCTACAGCTGAATCATTGGCCTCATCCTCATCACTATCTTCATCTTCATCATCATCATTTTCAGCAGCATTTTCTTCATCCCATTCATCTTCATCCTCTTCTAAATCATCATTATAAACCTTTAATAATTTACAAACAAAATAAAAACTCCATTAAATATCTTATAAAGTAAAAAGAAACACAACCAACTTACCTCAGATAATGATACATCATTATCCTCATCATCGCTACTGCCATACATTTCACTATCATTTTCTTCATCACTTTCATTGTCATCTAATGTTGAATTGAAAAGAAAAAAGAAACAAAAAAAAAAAAAGAAAACAAATGTATTTGATTAATTTAAGACTGTTAAAGCTATTTGGAATAATGCTTACGATTACTAAATGTGGCACTGGCTAAATTTAAAATGGCTAAAAACCAATATAATAAAAGAACAAAATTTGCCGACGTTCCTACATTGTTCGAAGAATTCATTGTGGAATCAGTAGTATTAGTAGTATTTGTCGTAGATGTTATCTCTTTTTCATTTTTCTGTTCTTTTAATTTTAAAGTTTTTAAATATTCATCTAGTTCATCAACTTCTGCCAACTCAGTTGCAGCACTGTTGTCCGTCTTATTGACCGTTGTTTGGTCATTTGTAGTAACATTATTTTCTTGTTGCTGCTTTAATTTTGCTTCACGTTTAGCTTTGACACGTTTTTCAAATTCTTCTAATTCATCCAAATCAATTTCTAAACCATTTAAAGTGAATGCATTTTGTTTGTCTGAAATACATTGTGTTCGTATGAAAAAATATTGCTTGTGCATTTTAGCCGTTTGTGTTAATCAGCAAAACATGGGAATTTTTAAAACATATTTAAAAAGTTTTTTTTTTTTTATTTTTTTTTAATTCAAAGCAACATTTTTGTTTATGAAATTACATTGTTAATGTTTAATGAATGGTTGAATGAATGAAATATTTTTTTTTATCATATTTGTCCAATACCCTATTTACTAGTGTAATACCTTTTGTTCTTCATATTTAATTTGCAATATCTGTTAATGATTGATACAAATAATTTGTATTCAAAACTTACCCTCATCATTATCATAATAATTTAAATTGTCTTCCTCGTCATCACCTTCTGAAGGCGCCTCGACATCATTACAATCAAATCTAAAAAAAAAAAATAAGGATAAAGTTAGGATATAGAAACATATATTGAGGCAATAGTTCAGTTCTACTTTAATTCCAGTTCAGTTATAGTTCAGTTCTAGTTCACTACTAGTTCAGTTCTGGTTCAGTTCTAGTTCAGTTCTAGTTCAATTCTAGTTCAATTCTAGTTCAATTCTAGTTCAGCTCTAGATCAGTTCTAGTTCAGTTCTAGTTCAGTTCTAGTTCAGCTCTAGTTCAGTTCTAGTTCAGTTCTAGTTCAGTTCTAGTTCAGTTCTAGTTCAGTTCTAGTTCAGTTCTAGTTCAGTGCTAGTTCAGTTCTAGCTCAGTTCTAGTTCAGTTCTAGTTCAGTTCTAGTTCAGTTCTAGTTCAGTTCTAGTCCAGTTCTAGTTCAGTTCTAGTTCAGTTCTAGTTCAGTTCTAGTTCAGTTCTAGTTCAGTTCTAGTTCAGTTCTAGTTCAGTGCTAGTTCAATTCTATTTCAGTTCTAGTTCAGTTCTAGTTCAATTCTAGCTCAATTTTAGTTCAGTTCTAGTTCAGTTCTAGTTTAGTTCTAGTTCAGTTCTAGTTCAGTTCTAGTTCAGTTCTAGTTCAGTTCTAGTTCAGTTCTAGTTCAGTTCTAGTTCAGTTCTAGTTCAGTTCAAGTTCAGTTCTAGTTCAGTTCTAGTCCAGTTCTAGTTCAGTTCTAGTTCAGTTCTAGTTTAGTCTAGTTCAGTTCTAGTTCAGTTCTAGTTCAGTTCTAGTTCAGTTCTAGTTCAGTTCTAGTTTTTTTCAGTTCTAGTTCAGTTCTAGTTCAGTTCTAGTTCAGTTCTAGTTCAGTTCTAGTTCAGTTCTAGTTCAGTTCTAGTTCAGTTCTAGTTCAGTTCTAGTTCAGTTCTAGTTCAGTTCTAGTTCAGTTCTAGTTCAGTTCTAGTTCAGTTCTAGTTCAGTTCTAGTTCAGTCTAGTTCAGTTCTAGTTCAGTTCTAGTTCAGTTCTAGTTCAGTTCTAGTTCAGTTCTAGTTCAGTTCTAGTTCAGTTCTATTTCAGTTTTAGTTCAGTTCTAGTTCAATTCTAGCTCAATTTTAGTTCAGTTCTAGTTCAGTTCTAGTTTAGTTCTAGTTCAAGTTCTAGTTCAAGTTCTAGTTCAGTTCTAGTTCAGTTCTAGTTTAGTTCTAGTTCAGTTCTAGTTCAGTTCTAGTTCAGTTCTAGTTCAGTTCTAGTTCAGTTCTAGTTCAGTTCTAGTTCAGTTCTAGTTCAGTTCTAGTTCAGTTCTAGTTCAGTTCTAGTTCAGTTCTAGTTTAGTTCTAGTTTAGTTCTAGTTCAGTTCTAGTTCAGTTCTAGTTCAGTTCTAGTTCAGTTCTAGTTTAGTTCTAGTTTAGTTCTAGTTTAGTTCTAGTTCAGTTCTAGTTCAGTTCTTGTTAAGTTCTAGTTCGGTTCTAGTTTAGTTCTATTACAATTCGAATTCAGTTTTAGTTCAGTTCTGTTTAATTTCTAGTGCAGTTTAACGACTTACCCATCTAAAAATCTTAATGAAGGCAACATTTCAAAAATTTTCTCACGATAATTTTCAATTTGTGTTGCTTCATTATTAAATAAATCCAATATGGCTAAATGTTTAAATTCTTCCAAAGGTTTTAAGGCTTCTAAATCTTTGATTTTATTACCGGATAAATTTAAATATTGTAATTTTGGGCTAGTATGCAAATAATTGAGGCCATTTGATATTCTGTAATAATAATATTAAAAATAATTAAATAAAGATAACAAAAAAAAATGAATCAATGTTTTATTTACCTGTTATCTGATAATTCCAGTTTCTTTAAATTGGGTAATTTGGGAAAACCTTTTAATGTTGTAAGGCCAACATTAATTAGACTTAGTGATTCCAACGCTGTATATTCATCGGTAAGGCCAACAATGCTTGTACTCCGGCAATTGTCCAAATTTAATTCTGTAATCTAATAATAATAATAATAATAATAAAAGTTTAGTTTGGGATTGAATTTTCGAAAATTTTACTATATATGTGATCAGATCAGTTGAGATTCTATCCTAAATAAGAAGTAGTTTCATTATACGTCAGTTATAGAGCAATTTTATTGAGATAATTTCGATGTAGAATTGCCCTGAAGTAGAAGTGAGCTTAAATTAAACTAAACTAGAACTGAACTAGAAATAAACTAACTGAACTGATCTAGAACTAAACGAAAGTAGAACTAAACAAAACTAAAGTAGAAATGAACTCGAATTAAACTTGAACTGAACCAGTGTACACTTAATAAGGTAGCCTCGTCGCTACAACAAATACAACAATACAAAAACAACAGGCGATTTGTTATTGTAGAATAATCCCATCTGTCAAAAAAAGCTGTGTGTGTAGAATGAAAAAGCAACAAATAAACACAATAAAAATATGAGTTTTTAGCAATTATTTAATTTTTTAACTATTAATATTAATATATTATATTAATTAAACGTGGAATGTCTGAAAATCATAACTATATCTATTGGGAAGACCAATTTTCCGAATAAAACGTGTTTTTTGTGGAAAGTGATTGGTCGTGTTAAAAATAGTTGAAACTGATTTAGAACGTATGTCGGAGCTAAAGATTTTCTTTTTTATCAAGAGAGAAGGATAACAAAGACATTTAATCACGATTGACCTAGAAAACTCCTTTAAAACCATAATTTTCTGAACTTTTTAAAATTTTTACACCTTTTGCGATTTTTTTTCTATGTAAACAAACAGGAATTTTGACAGATAAGATTGTAAAAGCTGATGATCAGCTGTGCGGACGAGGCTACCTTATTAAGTGTACACTGAACTGAACTACAACCAAATTAGAACTTAACTAGAAATAATCAATGTATTTTCCATCCCTGCATTAAGTTTACTAGACTATAAGTTGGCAACACTTTTTTTAGAGTAGAAATGAACTCGAATTAAACTAAAACTGAACTTTAACCAAATTAAAACTTAACTAGAAATCTTTATATATAAGCAATGTATTTTCCATCCCTGCATTAAGTTCACCAGACTGTAAGATGGCAACACTCTTTTTAGAGTAGAAATGAACTAAAATTAAACTAGAACTGAACTATAACCAAATTAGATCATAACTAGTAGGGTTCTGTAGTTGAAACGAAAAGTCGACTTTTTGACTTTTTGCATTTTATGAAAAGTCGACATTTCGACCTTTTGCATTTTATGAAAAGTCTACTTTACGACTTTTTGCATTTAGTTAAAAGTCGATTTTTCGACTTTTAATATTTTATAAATAGTCGATTTTTCGACTTTTGCTAGAAGCGTAAATTTATAATGTTTCCATTTAACATTATATTACTATTAATAAAAAAATTTTATTAATATTTTTTCTATTTGTTGCAATTTTTTGAGTTTTTCGACTTTTTTCTATTTTCGACGTTTTCCGACTTTTCGACTTTTTTTTTTCAATTTTTCGATTTTTATTTACAAAGTCGACTTTTCGACTTCTTTCATAGACGATAGTCGAGTTATCGACGTTTTTGGAACAAAATAGTCGACTTCGACTTTTCGACTTTTTTCGACAAAAAGTCGATTGTTCGATTATTCGAAAGTCGATTTATAGAACCCTAACTTGAAATGAACTATAACTAGGGTTCTATAGTTGAAACGAAAAGTCGACTTTTGCATTTTATGAAAAGTCGACTTTTCGACTTTTTGCATTTAGTTAAAAGTTGATTTTTCGACTATATTCGACTTTTTCCGACTATTTTCGACGTTTTTCGACTCTTTCCGACTCTTTTCGAGTTTTATTTACAAAGTCGACTATTCGACTTTTTTCATAGACGATAGTCGAGTTATCGACTTTTTTGGACTTTTCGACAAAAAGTCGATTGTTCGATTATTCGAAAGTCGATTTATAGAACCCTAACTATAACCAAATTAGAACATAACTAGAAATGATCTTCAGAAATAAGCAATGTATTTTCCATCCCTGCATTAAGTTGACTAGACTATAAGTTGGCAACACTTTTTTTTAGAGAAATTATATTTTCAAAATATATTCCGTTAAGTTGTGGTTTATCTTGTATAAAAAATAAACATTATGTTCAAAGTTAAGGTCAAAGGGTTATCATGAAAATTGTATGTATGTAATATGATCAAGATAGTTATAGGAAATTGGTCCAGATAGAACATTATACCAAGAATTGAAAAAAAAGTAACAAAAAGAAGAAAATAATAAAAAATGAACTTTTACAAAATCAATAAATGGGAGTACAGACAATGTGTTGAAAAAAAAAAAAGATAAACCTAAAGGGCAAGTTGTTAGGAAAGGGGTACGAGTGAGTGACACTTTTTTTTTTTTTTGCAAAAAGCCAAGGAGTACTAGTGACACTCATATAGTAGAAGAAACAACTACAACAAAGAAGATGCACAAGAATGCATTTGTCAAGATGGAAAGAAACGAATGCAATTTTAAAACAAATTGATAGTAATAATAAAACAGCTGCTGTTGCTAAAAAGGTATCAAATGGAAATGAAATGTTACAAAAATGAAACAAAACAAAATAAAAATTTTACCACCTTGTTGCTCACTCATTTTTTTTTTTTTTGTTTTCTGTAGGTAGAGATATCAAAAAAAAGGAGAAACATGAAAGAAAAAAAAACAAAAACTGAACATAAACCAAAGTGCGAAAGAAAGATAAAACTAGTCGCATTTTAGCAAGCGTTCATATAACAGCCGCCATATTGCGTGTTGTCATCAAAACAACAGCAGCAGCAGTGTGAACGAATGTGTGTGATAAAAAAAAGAGAAAAAAATTTACATTTTTTGGAAAATGTTCAAAATTAAAAAAGTTGTTCTTTTAAAGAAATGGAAAATTGTGTAAAATGTATGTTTTCTTTAAGATAAAACTAATTTCAGCTGGAAAAAAATACGTTGGTCAAAAAAAATTATGATGTAATCGAAGAAATGCCCCACCAGACATGAAAAGAATAAAATGTCAAAATTCTTTTACACATACACACACACACACATAACTTGTTTATATATTCATAAAAAAGGGAATTAAGTGGAATTGATACATCTGGTTGGAAGAAGTATAAGAAAAACGATAGAAAAGAAAGAAGAGCAAAACAAAAAGCTTGTAAATTTAATACAAACACTCACATGTATGTACTTGCAAAAAAATGCCGCTAAATGGATAGGGTTTTTTCTTGTTGTTTCTTGCAACAACAAAGACAAAATTTGATAGAACAAAAATTACCCTAAAAGAATAAAAAAAAAACAGTCACAAATACTTGACAGTGGTTTATGAGTACAAAAGTTTTATTAAAAACCGACTGAGGTTTGTGTTTTCACATTTAAAATTGTGTTGTTATTAAATTTCAATTGCGGTAGATTAGTTATTTATTCAATTAAACACATTTAAACTGATAACATTTTTTTGCATAATAATTTTCAGTTTCATTTTCAATAACAATTTCAATGAAATTGAAACATTACCTGTAAAATAAAACAACAATTTGCGCATTTGGTTCCACTATAAATGGTAAAAAGTTGAGATGAATTAAGTGTGTGTGTGTGTGTCACTTTCTACATGCATGTATACAAATCTATATGTGCATATGTATAACACATTGACATATATTTCGACCATAGAGCTAAAGGACCGTCTGACCGATCTTAATTAATGTATTATATAAATTTTCAAAATGTTATGTATTTCTAAACAAATGTGTTCAATATTATGTGAGATTAAAAAAAAAGTCCTATTAAAGACTTATTAATTTACTGAATGCAACAGTGTTGCCAGATAACTTGTTGATGTTTTCTTATAATATTAAACGAAATCGCCAAAAGCTCTACACATAAAATTTATGCTGAACTAGGGTTCTATAAATCGACTTTCGAATAATCGAACAATCGACTTTTTGTCGAAAAAAAGTCGAAGTCGACTATTTTGTTCCTAAAAAGTCGATAACTCGACTATCGTCTATGAAAAAGTCGAAAAGTCGACTAAATAAAAGTCGAAAAGTAGGAAAGAGTCAAAAAGTCGGAAAGAGTCGAAAAGTCGAAAAGCAGGAAAAAGTCGGAAAAAGTCGAAAAAAATCGGAAAAAGTCGAAAATAGTCGGAGGAAGTCGAAAAGGCGAAAAAAGTCGAAAATAGAAAGAAGTCGAAAAAACTCAAAAAATTGCAAGAAATAGAAAAAATATAAAAAATTTATTTATTATAAATTAATAATATAATTTAAATGGCAACATTATAAATTTACTCTTTTGGCAACATTATAAAGAAAAAGTCGAAAAATCGACTTTTAATTAAATGAAAAAGTCGAAATGTCGACTTTTTGTTTTAACTACTTTGTTTAACTATGTGCTGAACGTGACATATTACCTTTCAAAACTACAAAAAGTTTAGATTTTCTTTCAACAATAGAACCATACTGTTGGATTTTTCAGAGTTGTTTAAACATCGATCAGCTGACTTAAGCAAAATCTTTTAATATCAACCAAACCCGTGTCTATATTAGACAAATATTTACCACAGCACTTGACAAAAAGAAGGCAGAAAAATTTTCGGTTTTTTTGGCCATTTACTGGATGCGGTAGAGTTGACAGAAAACTTGTTGATGTTTTCGTATGAACGTATAAACTTTATACTGAACGACACATATTAAAGTTCAAATATTGAAAAATTAACCTCTCAAAAATACAAAAAAATTAGATTTTCTTTCAACAATAGATCGCTGCTGGTGGCTTATACAGAGTTGTTTCCCCATCGACCAGCTGACTAACACAAAATCTTTTAATATCGACAAACACCGTGTCTATATTAGAAAAATATATATCACGATACTTGACAAAATGTCGGCAGAAAATAATTTATATTTTTTGTTAATATTTATGCATAGGTGTAACAAAAATATTGATTTTTGTCACGACAACTCACATATAATTGAAATAATGCTACATTTTTTAAAAACAATTAAAAGTTAAAGCAAATTTTGTAAATATTCACTAATTTTACTAAAACTTATGTTAAACATCAATTTTAATTTCACAACATCAAAATTCTAAACAAATTTTACAATAAAATGACGTTTGTTATCAAGACAACGTTGTCTAAACAATTTTTTAGACAATACTGTCATAACGATGTTATAACGCTAATAAATGCCGTCTGTACCTGCTAATTTTTTATTATTCTAACAATTTGACGTTTAGCATAATAAATATTTGTCTAATATAGACACGGGCGTAAAGCCTTTCAGATCTTAGTTGTTTCCAAAAATATTTCAATATTAACTTTAGGTAAAATATAGTTAAAACAAAAAGTATATTTTTCGCAATTTAGAGATTTATAAAGTCAACTTTTCAGTTTCTTAACTATTTTCAAAAAGTCGACTTTTCGAATTTTGTGCTTTATGAAAAGTCGACTTTACAATTATTCTTTTTTGTGAAAGGAAATAAATATTTAAATATTGATTAATAGTTCTTACTTCAACTTTTTTGTTTAATCCAAATTAAAAAATATTTATCGAGCTCGGGGTCAATAATATAATAGGCTTGCAACCAACATCAAAAGCATTTTTAAAAAAAGTTTGCAATCAGAATGTAAAAACGAGTAACATTTAGAGAAAAAGTTGACATTTAAACTTTTTACCTACAAAGTCGTCGACTATGAATTTTCGACAAAAGTTCGATATTTGGAACTCTTTATCGATTATGATTTTCTAACATGACAGTCGACATTATCTGAACAATATAGTTTATGGACGGATCCACGGGGGGGTAAGGGAAAAGAAAAAAAGAAAATTGTCCATAAAATATATAAAAATGAGGAAAAAGAAAATAAATAAACAAAAATTCCCCTCCCAAAGTTTCGAGTTGGATCCGCGGAATATTTTTAACAAAAAAGTCGACAGTTCTGTCGATTTTAGAAATAAAATTTTGAAAAATTTTTTCTCAATTAAATAAATAATCGAAAGTAATTCCTGAACGTAGTAGGATTATTTCTAATATATATGTTTAATTTATATTATTTTTGAATAATTTAAAGAAATTTAGATTTTTTGAATTATAATTAATTGCTAATCATGAAAGTTTTGAGAAAATCCTTATACAATATATTACAACATTTTTGAATATTCTAAGTAAAATTAATATTTGTTGGGATTATCTCAAAATGTACATAAACAAAGAAGGATATTGTATCCGTAGACTTGAATTTTAGATCATTTTTTAAAAATTTATTCATTAAAAAATATAAAATTTATCTTATGGTTTGTTTGAATTTTAAAAATTATTGATTTTTACTTTCTGAAAATGTTATATGCTTCTTTTTCATCGAAAAAAAAAAAACTCAAATATGTATTTATGTACAAGAAAGCTCCTTCCTCTACATGCGATTGTATATACAGTTGTATCGTATTTATGTGTTGTACGTACAGATGGATAAAATTTCAAGTCAGTATAAATGAAAATTATTTTCAATAACGGTTCCTGGTGCATAAATGTAGTTAGTTAGAATATGGGCCCTCCGCTTCAACCAGTCATTCAGTATCTTTAATAAATGATTATATATATGTGTATGTTTGTGTGTCTTTGTGTGAATTGCCGCATTTAGGTAACGACGGACTATACAACTACTAAAATTTATAAAGAAATATATGTAAATTTTCTTCGTAATATGATACCAAATTGTGTCTATAACACAACATACACATATACGTTACATATACATAAATGATATATATATTTGCACTAAAGAAGGATTTCAAAAAGTTGTGTTAAATGCAATTTATAAGAAAAAGTATGAACAACAATGCAAAGAGTCTTTTTTTACTTTAAAGATTATTTAAAGAAATATCTTAATTGTTTTACATTTTTATTTTTTTATACTAAATACCATCACTTTTTGTAAAACCAAAAACTTATTGCTTTGATAGTTGTTATTGTTTTTTTTTCTTTTTGCCTTAAACTCGTAAGGTTTTCTTTACGACGATCCTTTTGTAAATGACAAAAATAATTACATCAATAATAGTTGCAAAAGTAAGAAAATATGTTTAGTATTCTAATAATTCATTTGATAGTGTTAGGTAGGATTTTAATACCTTACTTTAAGGTGGTTAAATTTTTAATAAACGAAAAAATGCGGGATTGTGTAAGACAATAGGGCATGTTTAACAGAGCTTCATTTTGAAGGAATTTCCTTTTAAAATAAACTTTTTTTATTACTCGTAATACTGAAACATATTATAAGGTTTACCTCGATTTTTAAATAATCGCCTTAAATTTAACTTAAAATCGGACTTCACTGCTGACATTTGGTCAATAACTAGACTTTTCGTAAATTGAAAGAAGTGGACAAGTCGACTTTTAATAAATTGAAAGATGCGACTTGTCACCATCTTTGCAAAAATTCAACTTTTAGTTTTAGCCATATATAGCAAACTATTTTAAAGTAAATTTTTTTATAAATAGACCATAAAATAATAGAAGAAATGACTTTTTGTTAGGATAAAAGGTCGAAATCGACCTTTTTATCCTAACAATGTGAAAAAGTCGACTTTTTCGTCAAAAAGTCTAAAGACGAAAAAATTTTAAAAGTTGATAATTTTATAATTTTTGTTTGAAATTTGTTTCTTTAGGAAATGTGAAAAAGTCGAAAAATCAAGTTTATATCTATCTATCCATCTAACTGTCTGTCTATCTATCTATCTATCTATCTATCTATCTATCTAATTATCTATCTATCTGTCTAATTATCTATCTATCTAATTATCTATCTATCTGTCTAATTATCTATCTATCTATCTATCTATCTATCTATCTATCTATCTATCTATCTATCTATCTATCTATCTATCTATCAATCTATTAATCTATCAATCTATCTATCAATCTATCAATCTATCTATCAATCTATCAATATATCTATCAATCTATCTATCTATCTATCTATCTATCTATCTATCTATCTATCTATCTATCTATCTATCTATCTATCTATCTATCTATCTATCTATCTATCTATCT
>NC_060954.1:48435962-48445195 GCF_022045245.1 Lucilia cuprina
ATCTATCTATCTATCTATCTATCTATCTATCTATCTATCTATCTATCTATCTATCTATCTATCTATCTATCTATCTATCTATCTATCTATCTATCTATCTATCTACCGTTTACCTCGTGTCTATATTAAACAAATATTTATTATGCTAAATAAACGTCAAATTGTTATCATGATAAAAAGCAGGTACAAACTGCATTTATTAGCGTTATAATGTCGTTACGACAATGTTGTCTTAATAACAAATGTCATTTTATTGTAAAATTTGTTTAGAATTTTGTTTTTGTGCAATTAAAATTGATTTTTATCATAAGTGTTAGTGAAATTAGTGTTTATTTACAAAATTTGACTTTAATTTTATTTGTTTTTATATATTTCAATAAAGTTATCTGTGAGTTGTCATGATAAAATTAGCATTTTGTCACCTCCGTGCATTAACATAAACAAAAATCTGACAATTTTTTTGCCCGACATTTTGTCAAGTGCAGTGACGAAACTACACGGGGTTAAGGATGTAAATAGATTTATATAAATAGATTTTCGGAGATTCTAAAAAGTCGAAGACGACTATTTTATTTAAAAATGTCGACTTTCTAAATAAAAGTCAATATAAATAACTATTCAAATTTGTTTTTTGCATGTGGAAATAGTGACTATAGATTTATAAAATCAATCCAATTAAGCTTTTTTTCATTCAATTTTAAAAGCTAAATTCTTTTCACTTTATAACTCTGAAACGTTATGATTTAAATATGTATTAAAAAAAATTTAAACAATTTACTTTTAGTAAATTACAGGACCGGAAATGGAAAAGTAGAATATATTACACTTTGATTATATGATTTAAACTATATGAAATCGGAAATATTAGTAAAAATCTGAATAAAGTTAAAAAAATACGAATTAAAACTTTAAATACGAGATATTTGTGCCGGCTACAAATTGCCATTTAAAAATATGGCAACATTTTCATATGGCATTTGTATGTGCAAACAGTTGGCAAAGCTGTTTAAATAATTGCTTCATATTTTTTTTAATTATGAAATTATTTATCGATAAAAACATAATTTTTAAAGAAAAATATTAAAATAATTTTTAAGAAATTAACATAAAATAAACATATCAACTTACTTGATTAGCTTTACGAGCGCGTCTTTCCAATTCTATTCTTTTTTCCATATTTGCTGTAGTTGTTGTTGTTGCTGCTGCTGCTGTTATTTTCTTATTTTTGCTGCTGTTGCAGTTAAATAATAAAAATTATGTTGCTATTGCTAATATAAAGGATAATATTTTTCCTTTACAAGTTTTCTTTTAGATCAAGAAACTTATTGTGGTTGGCGGCTTTTGATTTGTTGTACAAGAACTTGTTACTAAATGTTGGCCGCTTAAACCGCGCACCTTGCGTACGTGTTGAGTGAAGGCGAAAATATTGAAAAAAGTGCGTATGTTTAATGATAAATCTTGTTTGGACTTTTATTGTTAGACAAACAGATAGGATAGTGTTTGTCTTCCTTTGGATGAGACGACGATATGTGTCTGTGCGTGTATAGAGCAGAAAATATTTGCTACTATGTATTACTTCTGGGTGGCTGTTGCTGGGTTTGGGTAATGATGATCTGCTTCTGCCAACCACTTAATGATCAATCGATCGCTGCACGCTCGTTGATATGTTGGCAGCTCTAAAAGACGTAATGTTTAATACAATTTATTAATTTTTTTGCAAAAATTTCTTGTATTTTTCTTAATAGTTAAAAATACTTTTAATTTTTTTTCTTTTTTTTTTTTGTAAATTTCCTGCTTTACAACAAGTTCAATGTCTATCTTAAATGTAAGAGAAGAAAATGGTTTTAAGATTTTCCTCCTCTTTGTTTTTCACACAACACACACACAATCAAGCAAACAACACACACAAACACATATTAAGAGAGTTTTCGTTTAATCAAAGATTAGTATCCAACAACAAAAACATCAGTACAACATAACGTTGATAGATAGAAAGAAAGCGAAAAATACAAAAATATGAATTTTTAATTAATTTGCTAATTTATATCATCGTAAGAAAACTAAAAATATTAACTTTGAACACTTTATAATTAATTTTCTTTTACAAATTTTCCCCCATTACTTACCTTTTCTAGTCTTTTGTGGCTTTTTTTTTCAAAGTGAAAAACCCACAATTTCCTTTAAATTTTTAAACTTTTTTTATTTAATTTCTTATTTGCCCATTAAGCAATAACAAAATCAAAAATTTATTAAATTTTCTTGAATTTATGCCGTTTTTTTCTGTAAAATAATAATTCCTCTAGCCTTTTGTAACACCACACAAAAAATTATAAATTAACACACACGCTTCTCTTCTGTGTTTTGTCGTTGTGTCGGTCTTTTTTTTCCACCTTCTTTTACTATTGTTTCTTTTTCTGTCATCACTCTCCCTATTCCAAATTATTCCCTTGCTTTAAACAACTATTTAACTTTTCCACATATGTTTCAGTTCGTTTAGCGTTTCAATTTGTTAATGAACCGCCATTTGTACAACAAAAACAACTTGTGTATTCTTGTCTCTTTTTGTTTTCTCTAATGTTTTTTGTTTTCTTTTTAGTGCCCCTCTTTTGGCATTGAAAAATAATGCAATGGTAGCAGAGGAATGTTATAGCAAAAGGGAATTAAAAAACACGCGCAAATTGCATTGTTTCTTTTTGTTTTGCTTTCTTGTATGGTCTGCAGAGACCTGCGCTGAGTGGCTTAAAGACGTCTGTGCCAAGCCGCCGTTAAGTTATTAAAAGCTACCGCCGCCAATTTTTTCCTCAGCTAAAATTAGCTGTCTTAGTCGCCGTTTGTTTTTAAATTTTTTGCAATTAAAAATTTTTTATTTTCAAGTTTTGTTTTTCGACTTTCGAACAATCGACTTTTTATCGAAATAAGTCGAAGTCGACTATTTTGTTCCAAAAAATTCGATAACTCGACTACCTAGTTTGTTTGTTCATTTGTTTATAGTTTCTAGTATGGCAGCATTTGTAAATATTAATCATAAGTCTGGCAACATTAATTAAATTGTGTCGTTGATTTAAAAAATTCTTAAAAAATACAGAAAACAGAAAAATTACAACGTTAAAAAAACTAGCATGGAAATAACGAGAGTAAAACTGAATTAGATTCCGGCTCCGAAGTAAAAATAGATAAAAGTGAAGTAGAATCGGATATTGTGAAATACCAAAATATACTTTATACAAAAGAAAACCTAAAAAAACAACAATTTGCTTATTAAAGAAACTGCGGAGATTGTTACATGTTCCTAGGGAGCACTCGGTTGAATCCTGACTTTTCGCATGACAACCTCAGAGATGGTCATTCAACCTAGCCTCAGTGCAGTACTAATAAATGATGAATTCTACATTGTAGTGTAATCGTGTTAGTTTCTGTAATGTTAGTGAATTCATCGTTACAAAGGTGGCAAAGTCTTTTATAAATCGACAGTACCAACCGGCAGTGCCGAGGAAATTGTATTGTACCAGTTGAATTCGAACAATGAAGAACATCCCATCGCTTTCTACACCCAAAAGTTTAACTGCTGTCAACGAAAATACAGCGTGACTGAAAAAGTGTGTCTAGCGGCTGTCATGGCAATGAAGAAATATAGGCCTTATGTAGAGGTGATGCCATTTACCGTGATTACAGACCAAGCTAGCCTCAAATGGCTCGTTCCTCACTTCAATTGCAAGTGTATGATTTTGAAATCCATTATCGAAAAGGCTCAGAGAATATTGTCGCGGATATGCTTTCCAGATATCCATTAGGGTATCATAGAAGAGATGGACAGTGAACTATTGTTAGATTTTGAAACGACCAAGTTTGATACCTATCTTTGATAGAAAACATAACAGAAATTCGAACCATCTCCCTGATTTGAAAATTGTAGAGGAGAAAGTTTTTAAGAAGACAATATTAGATCCAAATCACTCTGAACAGTATGAGTGGAAACTATGGGTTCCGTCTAATTTTAATCCAACAATTATTGACAGCAGCTCATGGCGGAATAGCTAAAACTCTAGAAAGAGTCAAACGCAGAATGTCAAGAGATTACATCAATATTATGTCAAATTTGCAAAGAACTTAAAGCGGCAAATCAAAACCTGCAATTGGTGCAGAAATTCTGACAGACCGAGCATTTCAAATATTATATATAGATTTTTTCGGAAGTATCCTGGTTCTAAGACCGAAAAACGTTACATTTTTATAGTAGTAGATCATTTGACAAACTTTTGCATTTCTATTTCTTTCAAAATCGTTTGTTCAGGATTAAACCTACAGTTCCCTAGGGACATGTAATAGGATCCTCCTCTTTGGAGATATTTCGGGCAAATGGTAGACAAATAAAAGTAGTTTTAAACAACTATTATTTGTGCAAACTGTGCTTTGAAAAAATTCCAGTATTACTTAAAGGGTAAGTTTTAGAATTAATTATAGTCGTTTCTGTTAAATTTTGAAATTCAAACTCTTAATAAAAATAGATTAGTCCAAATATTGATCTATTAATGATTCAATAGACAAGCCTATAGACCATAGACTAGACTATAGACTAGATTATAGACTAGATTATAGACTAGATTATAGACTAGATTATAGACTAGATTATAGACTAGATTATAGACTAGACTATAGACTAGACTGATCTTTAGACGATCGTCTAGTTAATTGAAAAGGAATGTGTGTTCATTTTGTTTAAGTTTTTCATTTTACCATCCTAAAAATATACTTTGCTTTTAAAGTTGCAATTATAAATTTCACTATCGAAGGACCATTTTGATTAGTTTTTAGAGAAATTTTTACTTTATTATTTAACTGTTAAAAGCTTTTAATTTATGAATACGTATGTATGCATATTTGTGAGCATTTTCTACAACATAATTATTAATTTGCTGCAACAAAAGGTTTCAATTAGGCTTTGTTTTAAGTAATTACAAAAAAAAAGAAAACTAGTAGGGTGACTTAAAAATATTTCAAAAATAAAATTAATAAAATATGTTTAAACTAAAATTTCAGCTGTTAACACATTTCCAAATTTCAAAACCGAAGATTTTGAAAATTTTTTAAGGATTTCAAGTCACTCTATAGTTTATACTAAAATAATTTCAAGACAAAAAAATTGTGTGTATTATTTAAAAAAATCATTAAAAAAGATTAGTTATAAGTATAATGAAAAAAAAATATATAAATAATAAAATAATTGTTGTGAATTTGCAGAGATTGTGCCTGTCACCAGTTAATTAAATACATTATAAACAAATTAAATAAATAATATCTAACAAAAAAATACAAAGAAAATAATAACATTAATTAATTAGAACATTTTAAATAAATTTAAATTAAATTGCAAATATCAAATAATATTTACATGAAATTTAATGAATAAACTTGTGAGAGCGAAAAAAAATTGTGCGTAATTTAAAAAAAATAAAATTAAACTCAAAACAAATTTCAAAAGAAAAAGCTTTAAAAACACACACATATACACACAAACACTCAACAAATTATAATAAATTATTAGAATTTTTTCATGAAAATAGCAAATTTATTGAAAGAAATTATTAATAATAATAATAATTTTTAAGGCAAGATAAATAATAAAAAATTAAAAAAAAAACAAATTGTAATTGTCAATGTTTAATAAGGAATCAAAAAAACAAAACAATTAATTTGCAATCAAAACTACTAAACAAAAGTAATTGTAATAGTAATTAACTTTTAATAAAAAAACAAATTATTGAAAGATAAATTTATAAAGAAATAATAAACAATTATAATTTAAAGAAAACGCAGAAAATATATATTTTTTTGTTAAATCGTGAAAATTCTTAAAATAATAAATTTTAAAAAAATTAATTTTGTTAAAAATTTTGTTTTCAGATTCCATTGTCCAAACTACGGATTAGTCCAGACTCTTTACTAGGCCTTAATTCATACTCTGCATTAGTCTATAGACCAGACTATGGACTTAGCTATAATCGAGTCTATGAACTATGTTATTATTTTGACTATGAGCTAGACTATAGTTTAGAGTATGGACTTAGCTATAGCTTATACTATAGCCTAGAATATGGACTAGTTTATAGTCAATACTATGGGCTAGGCTATAGTACAGGATATAGTCTAGACTTTAGAGTATAGACTATATTCTAGGCTAGTTTATTAGCTGGTCGTTTTGTTAATGGCTCCTCTGTAGTCCTTAGACTAACCTACTGACTAATCTACGAGAAGTTATTGACTACCTTTCCAATTGCCTAGTCTATGGACTATGGACCCGAATTAATCTATTGTCTAGTCTAATGGCTAATCAATAGAACAGTCTTTGGACTAATCTATGTACTAATCTACTAATCTATTGTCTAGTCTATGGTTTTGTCTATTGACTAATCAGAGCAGTCTTTAGACTAATATATGTACCATTCATTGGACTAAAAAAGTAGCAATCTAATAACAGGTCTATTGGTTAGACGATTGCGTAGTCTATTGGTTAGACTATAGCCTAGTCTATTGTTTAGACTATTGCCTTGTCTATAGACTTGACAATAGTCTAGAGTATGGTCTAGTTTATAGTTTATACAATGGACTAGGCTATAGTACAAGATATAGTCTAGAGTATGGACTATATCCTAGTCTATGGAGTAATAGTTTATTGTTTTGTTCATGAACTTGCTCCTCTGCAGTCCTTAGACTAACCTACTGGCTAACCTACGAGAAGTGTATTGATTTGGACCACCAAAGAGTCTATTTATCTATTGTCTAGTCTAATTGCTAGTCAATAAAGCAGTCTTTGGACTTATCCATGTCTATGTCTATCCAGTCTATGGGCTTGTCTATTGAATCATTAATAGAGCAGACTTTGGACTAATCTATGTACTAATCTACTAATATTTTGTATAATCTATAGACTTGACTATTGGCTAATTGGTCTTTGGACTAATCTATGTACTATCCATTGGACTAATAAAAGTAGTAATCTAATAACAGGTCTATAAGCTAGACTATTGACTAGTCTATTGATAAGACTCTTAACTAGTCTATTAGCTAGTCTACTATGAATTATTCTATTGATAAGTCTATCGACAATATTATAAACTAGCCTACGATCTAGCACATGGAGTAGTCTATTGACTAGACTTTGTTCAAGCCTACTCACTAGTAATAAGCCTAAAAGCCGTGATACACGCTTGTCAGATCTTACAACGTTGTCAGTAAAATGTTCAGAAAATATCTAACAATCATAAGAACTTACATCTTTTCTTTTCCAACGTTGTCAGAAAAAGCATTACTGACAATATTGGCAGACAAAATTTGTAAGTTAACACTGTTATTAGAAATTTTCTGCACATTTTACTGCCAACGTTGTAAGATCTAACAACCATGTATATATAGCATAAGAACCGAACTTTATGAATCATTTTTAAGGGACCCTTTACACGATCACACTACAAAAACAAAGTATGTTGAAAACAGCTGTTTTCCTTTTCTCTTTTAAGAGAGTCATACAACTGTTATATTTTCCATCCGTATTTTCTCTCAAAGTGTGAGGGTTTCATTACATATTGCGTTTGAACGATACCATTCGTACTCTTCTGCATTAAATTTTGATAGATCATTGATTATTGGTGTGCTCGTGTAAAGGGGGCTTAAACTTTAACTAATTTTGTCACAAATATTAAACATTTATGATAAAAGTATAGGAAAACAAAAACTTTTACACAACTCAAGCAAACAAAATAACAACTAAATTAAAAAATAAAAATAAATTAAAAACATTTTAGATTTTGAACAAATAAAACAAAATAATATAAATAAAATCAAAAACAAAATTATTACAACTAGTAATTTGTAAGTACGAGACAAAAACAAACAAACAAAAAACAATTGTGAAGAAATAATAATACTTTAAAGAAATGTTAATTGTTGAAAACTAACAACAAATTGTAATGCAAATAAATCATTTAATAATAATGATAGTAATAATAAAACACCTGTGTAGAATCATTAAAATTTAATTGAAAATAATAATAATAATGAAAAAAATTTGTAACTGGTTTAAATAAAAATTGTAAAAAATTAATTTAAAATTTTGTTTATAAAGCTTTTGTTTATTTGCAAATGGAGTTAATGCTAAACAAAAGGTTTGTATGATAACGAAGGAACTCTATAAAAATTCTCTTTTTGAAAAAGAATAAAATGTAATGGGTCCCTTTTTTCTTACGCTTTTAGTTCCTAGAACAAATTTGAAGCCTCATCCTGTGCTGGAATTTTTTGTAGCACACTTCTGTAATATATCTAACTAGCATACCCTGGGTACTTCGCTACCCTAACTTATATTAAATACATTCGGTTAACCATTATAAAGAATCTAAAAGGTACCATTTGATGAATAGAAAAGTACCAAATAGTTCCCACTTACAGAATATTATTCAGTCTAGATCATGTATGTTAAAATTAATGTTCCTAGTAATTTGAATATTTTAGAAAATTAAAAAAGTACAATTTATGAGATAAAAAGTACTAAAAAGTTGTCTGTTAAAGATTCTTATTCAATAAGGACCGTGTATGTTTAATAATCATGTGTTTTGAGTTCACATTAAAGAACATACATAGAGTATCATTTCAAGGAAGAAAAAAGTACCAAAAGTGGAACAAAGTTTACCTAAGTGGAAAGTACTAATAAAAAGAGTACAATGTTTCCCCCTTTTTGCTTAGAAATATATTTTTTCGAGAATTAAGTTTACAAAATGTTCCGTATTTAAATCTACATATCAAAGATAAAACTCAAACGATTCAAATCTGCATTCATTTGTTCCAGAAAAGTACCATAAATACAGTTTTCTGAATTTTAAAAATATACGAAACAGTTGTCTCATAATTTTGGGAGATGTATCCAAAATATTTATAAAAATTTGATTATGTTAATTATTTCAAAAGTTATAAAGGGCCAAAAAAGGTACCAAACTCACCTTTGTTACACATTTTTACCCCTTAAAAGTACGAATTTCAAAAAAGTGCCAGACACCCATCGGCTCATTTTGAGAGTAGATACATGTGCATTTAAAATTTTTCTTTTATCACTAATATTGTGTAAGATAATTAAAAAAAAGTAGAAAAGTATAGTCGGGCATGGCCGACCATATGATACCCTACACCATGAGTATATTTTTACAATTTTTACTTTTATAAAATTTTTATTTTTTGTAAAGAAACTT
>NC_060954.1:48445295-48461408 GCF_022045245.1 Lucilia cuprina
GTCTAGTCTATAGTCTAGTCTATAGTCTAGTCTATAGTCTAGTCTATAGTCTAGTCTATAGTCTAGTCTATAGTCTAGTCTATAGTCTAGGCTATAGTCTAGTCTAAAATCTAGTCTATAGTATAGTCTATATTCTAGTGTAGTCTATAGTATAGTCTAAAGTCTAGTCTATAGTATAGTCTAAAGTCTAGTCTATAGTCTAGTCTAAAGTCTAGTCTATAGTCTAGTCTAAAGTCTAGTCTATAGTATAGTCTAAAGTCTAGTCTATAGTCTAGTCTAAAGTCTAGTCTATAGTCTAGTCTATAGTCTAGTCTATAGTCTAGTCTAAATTCTAGTCTATAGTCTAGTCTAAAGTCTAGTCTATAGTCTAGTCTATAGTCTAGTCTATAGTCTAGTCTATAGTCTAGTCTAAAGTCTAATCTATAGTCTAGTCTAAAGTCTAGTCTATAGTCTAGACTATAGTCTGGTCTATAGTCCATAGTATATTCTATAAATTAGTAAAGTCTAAACAATCTAATATTTTCTAAAAATTTCTTTATTTATGTTACTATATTAATCGTATATTGCCCATTTGGCTCGATTAAATAAAGACTGAAATAAAAAAAAAATCAAAAGTTTTACATTTTCGATATTTTAAGTCAAATTTTTTTAAATTAAATAAAATTCAATTAAATTTAAATAAAACTAAAACCTTTTACATACTGCTGATATGTTTGTAAGATCTGTGTGAAAATAAGTTTTAACATCCTAAAAATATCCTTAGCTTTTTTGAATAAATTTTTAAAGTAAATTTTAGTCAATTTGCTGTTTTTTTTTTTCGTTAGGATAATTGTCTTTATAAATTACCGTTAGCATTACAGATTTCTTAACTAAAATTGTTGTTATTATTACCAAATATTATTATTGTTTTTTTTTATAAATTATTTTATATAAACTTATGTAGTTTTTTTTTTTACAAAATTATAAGACCCTGTTTTATTAAATTATCATTTTCAATCTTATTTATAAAATTAACAATTTTTATTTCGAGTTTTTTTATTATTATTATTAATAAACTATGCAACATTTTTAAATTTATTTTTGCTTAATTTTAAATTATGTACAAGAGTATTTTTGTTGTTGTTTATTACTAAACATTGTGTGTCTGTGTTTTTTAATTTCATACAACTTTTCTTTTCATTTCAATTTCAGTTTCAAGTACTTTTTTTTGCGTTTTTTTCCAGTGTCAATTTCTTATAATAATACATCTAATATATTTTATTTAAATATATATATTTTTTATAAAATAATTAACAAACAAGCTCGATTTTTTTCAACAACTAACTACACACTTAAAATTTTAAACTTAATTTAAACTTTTAATTAATTCTTTTTTTTCACATTTTGTGTAAAGTGTGTTTGTGTGTGTGTGGGAGTGTGGGTGTGTTTTGTTAATTCATGTCAAGCTTTATAATAAAAAAATGGTTGTTGTTTGTAGAAAATGTTGCAAGAAGTTTAAGATGTTTTTTTCTTTTATGGGAAAATCAGAAATATAATTAAATTATGTGTTTTACTTTTCAATTTTAGGTTAATTAAAAAAAAAATTTACTAATTTCCTCAATAGCGCGAAAATTTTGTAAACACTTTCTGTTTTTTTCAGAAGTTTTTCCAAATTTAGAATAATTTCTGAACTTGTTATACATTTAACAATAAAAAAATCTTTAAAAATATAGTTAAAAAGAACTTTTTATTATTAAAAACTCATTCAAAAATCTTTCTAAAGAAAAGCTCTTCTATAAAAAGCTTTTTCAAGAAACATGCTTTTTGAAAAAAATCTCTCAATCAGAGTGCTTTCGATATAAAAAATTTTATACTGAAAGTTTTTTATAAAAAATCGGTCGATGAAAGCTTTCGATCAAGACAATTTCCTATAAAAAATCGGTTGATGAAAGCTTTCTATCAAGACAATTTTCAATAAGAAACCGAATTAATGTTACAAGAAGCTTTTTCTATATAAAAATCTGTTCTACGGAAAGATGCATTAAGGAAAAACTTTCGTAACAAATTTTTTATGGAAAAATATTTATAAAAAAGAAAAAAACTTTCCATGGAAAAACTTTTTTAAAAAAAGCTTTTTATAAAAAAATGTAATACAAAAAATTTATATAAAAAACTATTATACAGAAAGTTTTTATTGAAAAATATCGTTATAACAAACTTTTATTATTAAAAACCTATACAATAAGCTTTCTAAAGAAAAGCTCTTATACAAACCGCTTTCTAAAGAGAAGCTTATACAAAATGCTTTCTAAACGTAAGCTCTTAAACAGAATGTTTTATTTATAAAAATTCATTAAAAAATTATTATACTAAAAGTTATATTTAAAAAATCGGTTGATGAAAGCTTTAGATCAGGGTAATTTTCTATATGAAAGCAAATTAATGTTGACGAAAGCTTTAGATCAAGGTAATTTTCTGTATGAAAGCAAATTAATGTTACAAAGAAACATTTCTATATAGAAATCTGTTATACGGAAAGTTTCCTTAAGGAAAAACTGTCGTTGCAAATTTTTCTTTTAAAGAACGTTTAGAAAAATTAATAAAAAGTTAAGCTTTTTAGAGAAAAAACTTTTTATAGAAAAAATTTTATTTGTGAAAAATGCTTTCTATAAAAAAAGTTTTTGTTTAGTCGAGAGAATTTTTATTGAGAGAAACCGAAAAGCTTTGCATAGAAATAACTGTTATACATAAAGCTTTGTATAGAAATAACAGTTATACAGAATATTTTTGTAAAGGAAAACTATATGGAGGACTGTTATAAAGAAACATTGTATAAGGAATAATGTTATAAAGAAAGCTTTTTAAAGAAAAAAACAATTATACCGAAAGCTATTCATTGAAATAACTGTTAAGCTTAAAGCTTTCTGTAGAAAATTTCAGAGATATTCAATAGAAAAAAAACTGTTACACAGAAAGGATTCTATAGTTATAACTGTTATACTGAAATATTTGGTTAATTTAAAAAGTTATTGTACAGAAAGAACTGTAGAATTCTTTAAGGGAGAACTTTTATAGAGAGCTTTCTACAGAGTAAACTTTTACACAATGAATTCACTCCTGTGAAAATTTTTATATATATTTATAGCTTTTAATAGAAAAAAACTGTTTTACAAAATTTTTTTTTTGTAAACTGTTATTATTAAAACTGTTATACGAAAAACCTCAATAAAAATGTTGAGCTTTTTACGGACAAATTAATAAAACAGAAAGATTTTAATTGAAAAATAAATATAATGTCTTCGATATCTATGCTAATATAACAGAAAGCTTTACAGAGAAACATCTTCTAGAGAAAAAGCTGTTATACAGCAAATTTTCACAGAAAAAACTGTTATACAAAAAATGTTCTCTTTAAAAAATATCTTTTACATAAAGCCCATTAAAACTGTTATACGAAAAACTTAAAAAAAAAATTGAAGTATTTTATGGACAAATAAATAAAACAAAAAGCTTTCAAGTAAATAACTGTTATACAAAGATTTTGCAATAAAAACTTTCTTAGGCAACGCTTTCAATTGAAATTACTTTCTAAAGAAAATTATTGTTATACAAAGATATGGCTACAAAAACGTTTCTAAGCTAATGTTCTATATACGCTTTTAATACAAATTATATAAATTATATAAAGATTTTGCATTTCTTAAGTAATGTTCTAGATTCGGTTGAGCTGTTAAATATAAATCAAACGATCACTGCGATCTGACAAAGATTCTTTGATCGAAAAACATATAGACTATGTGCTTAGGCATTAATATTATGATTTTTACGTATTTATAACATCGTTTATTTAGTTAATAATGTTTGCGAAGTTTTGCCTTAACCTTTGCTTTGTCCAACTGCTATTACATTCGATTATTGTAAAATTCTTCTGCTAAAAATATTCGTTATTCACAAGAGAACTGTTGGTCTGTTGTCGATAGGACCTTAATGGTAGGAGATTCAGTGTTGAAATTTTACAAAACTATTCTTGATCCTAATGTTTTAATGGAATGTTTTTCTTAAAAAAGAAATTAAATTAAAAAAGTACTTTATTCAGATTACTTTGTATTTTCTCTGATATCCTGATTCTTTTTTTTTAGAACATCAGAGCGTATGCGATTTAATAAAATAATACATATCACTCATACGTCTACAGTTATTGAAAGAAACTAATCTTCATAAGTTTGTTTTCTTAGACCACCAGAGCGTATGCAACTTAGAAAAATAATACATATCACTCATACGTCTACAGTTATTAAAATAAAAGCAAAACTTTATAACAAAAAATTTGCAACAATTTCAGAAAATTATTTTAAAAATTGTTTAAAAATATTAAAAAAAAAACATAAATTTCGCACATTTGTTTTTGTCAAAACAATATTTGTTATGCTAGTGTTTTCGTAAAGAAAACAAAATAACTCTAATATCCGCTCATTCAACAAACACATTAAATAATAATGGATATGTGTGAGTGTATAAACTGTAGAGAGTTTTGTTTATTTAGATTTGTGTGGGAGAAAAAAAATGAGAAAAACTAGACGTGTTTGTTTGTGTATTAACAAGTTTAATATTGTTGTTGTTATATTCATACAATGTTTACATTTAATCTTTTGTATTCATGTTTCTATGTTTGTTTTCATGTAACACTCTTTGTATTTTTTTTTTATTCTACAACTATTTACTTTGTCATCATGCTATTTCTTCTCTGTTATTTGTCACTTTTGACTTTGTACAGTAGTTTACTGTTTTAGTTGTTGTTGTTATTGTTGTGTTAAAACAAACATACATAAAACATGACTATGCCTGTTCTGCAGTCTCAAAATTCATGAGTACAAGTGTTTCTTTTTTTGGTTTTGTGTTTATGTAGTTGTGTGGGTGTTTTTTTTTATTTTTTTATTATTTACAATTTGTTCATTTCATATTTTGTTTTTACTGGTTCATTTGTTATTTTTTTTACAAGTTTTTCATTTGTAGTAGTTTTGTGCGTGTTTTTCAGTTTTGTTTATTCATTTTATTTTATGTTTTTTTTTAGATTTTTTTTTCCATTTTCCATTTATGTACTAGAAATTTTCACAAATAGCAACAAAAACAAAACCCCCAAAATAAGTGTGGGTAAGCAGAGGTAGCAGCAAAAAAAAAGAGCAGCTTTCTAGTATTATTAAGAATTCATTGAATGCTACAGGTTGTTGGTTTTAATTGAAGAGTTTAAAACTGTTTACAGTTGGAGAAAAAAAATTTATGTAAAATAGCACAGTGGGTTGTGGGGGAGGAAAAATGTAAAATATTTAATAATCGAGTTAAAAATTGTATGTATATTAAAGCAAATTGGCGAAAGACAGTCTTCTATGTTTGTTTAAACTATAGATTTTTTTATCAACTAGTCTATTCAATAGTTCTTCATATCAAATAGTCAATGAACTATACAATGGATCAGAATATACATCAGTATATGAACGAGTCTATGATTTAGTTTATGTACTTGTCTTTAAATTTGTCTATCAACATATATATTTACAAGCCCATCAACTAGTCTATGTATAAGCCTCTAGATTAGCCATCAGTCTATGGACTATTTCGTTCTTTTAAATAGTCTTTATACTAGGTTATGAATAACCTACTAGTTTATGGATTTGTCTTATAATTTATTGGAAGATGTATGGTCCAGTCTACAGACTACAGTCTGTACGCTTTGGACTAATGTAACAACTAGTCTATGGAATAATTTATCAAAAGGTCTATGGGTTAGGCTATCAAACAGTCTATCCGTTAGTCTCACAACTAGTATATCAAGTAGTTTATTAACTAGTCTATCAGCTAGTCTATGGATTAGTCTATCGAATAGTTTATAAACTAGTCTTTGAAGTAGTCTATTAAGTGGCGTATAAACTACTCTATGGACTAGTCTATCAACTAGTCTATGGACTAGTCTATCAACTAGTCTATCATTAAGTCTATCAACTATTCTATGGACTAGTCTATCAACTATGGACTAGTCTATGGACTAGTCAATGGACTGGTCTATCAACTAGTCTATGACTATTTTATCAAATAGTCTATGGACTAGTCTATCATCAAGTCTATCAACTATTTTATGGACTAGTCTATCATCTAGTCTATCAACTATGGACTAGTCTATGGACTAGTCAATGGACTGGTCTATCAACTAGTCTATGAACTAGTCCATGAACTCGTCTATCAACTAGTCTATGGACTACTCCATCAACTAGTCTATTAACTAGTCTATGGACTAGTCCATCAACTAGTCTATGGACTAGTTCATCAACTAGTCTATCAACTAGCCTATGGACTAGTCCATCAACTAGCCTATGGACTAGTCCATCAACTAGTCTATGGACTAGTCCATCAACTAGTCTATCAACTAGTCTATGGACTAGTCTATCAACTAGTCAATCAACTAGTCTATCAACTAGTCTATGGACTAGTCTATGGACTAGTCTATCAACTAGTCTATGGACTAGTACATCAACTAGTCTATGGACTAGTCAATCAACTAGTCTATGGACTAGTCCATCAACTAGTCTATCAACTAGTCTATGGACTAGTCCATTAACTAGTCTATCAACTAGTCTATGGACTAGTCCATCAACTAGTCTATGGATAAGTCAATCAACAAGTCTATCATCTTGTCTATCAACTATTCCATGGATTAGTCTGTCAGCTAGTCTATGGATTAGTCTATCATTTAGTCTATCAACTAGACTATGGACTAGTGTATTAACTGACGTATTTTATAGAAAAGTCCACTTACTAGTTTATGAATTAGTCTATTAAATAGTCTATGAACTAGTCTATCAAATAGTCTATATACTTATCTATCAAATTCTATATTTACTTGTCTATCAACTATTCTCTGAACTACGCTATCAACTGGTCTATGAACTAGTCTATGAACTAGTCTATGGACTAGCCTCTCAACTAATCTATGAACTGGTATATCAACTAGTCTATCATCTGACAAGTTCACCAACTAGTCTATGAACTACACCTGTAAATAGTATCTGGACTAGTCTATAGACTTGTCCACCAACTAGTTATGGATTAGTCTGTTATATACTCTAGGGATTAGCCTAGACTAATCTAACAAATAGCCTATAGACTAGTCTCTCAATTAGTCTATGTACTGGTGTATTGACTAGATCAACTAGTGTCTTGACTTCTCTGTCATATAGTCTCTGGACTAGTCTATCATATATTCTCTGGAATAATGTAGCATATAGTTTATGGACTAGACCATTAAATAGTTATTGGAATAGTCTATCAAAGAGTTAATGGGCTAGTTTCTTATCTAGTTGCGAGACTTATCCATACACTACACTTCTATCAACAAGTCTATGGACTAGATTATCGAATATTCTATGGATTAGTCTTTCAACTATTTAATAGTCTATTAACTAGCCTATGGACTAATCTATCTACTGATTTATAATATAGTCTAAAGGTTTACAAAATATCCTATCCATTGATATGTTAATCTAAATGTATACACATTTTCCTTATCCTTTTCACAAGTATAATGAAACGAGAAATATTTTATATCTCAATGTAACAGCAAAAATTAATATTACGTATACGTCACATATTGTTTGCATACCCAAAGGGGGGCAAAATTTTATCATGAGATGTTAAATATTTATCTATTAATTTTAAATGCAAAAAATGGATATAGAAGCTGTATAATTATACTTCAAGGGATAGGAAATTTTTTATACTTTTGTGTATATAGAAATATTTAGATAAAAGTGGGCGTGACATTAATAATGGGAGTGGCAATTTAAGCTATATGAAACATACAGTCTCAAATTGTGTGTTATTAACTCTAATATAAGATTTATGTTTTTAAAAATAATAGGCGAAGCGACAAAAGTAGGCGTGGCATTTGTCGTTTGAAATTAATACTAAAATTTACATATGAGGAAAGCTTTAACAGAATAGGGAGGTACACTAAGCTTAGCTTTAGTGTTCTTTATTATTCATTTTGCTTTGGATTACACTTGTTTGAGGTTTTTGTTTTTGTTTCTGTTTTGTGTTTTTTTCTTTTTATTAAAAGTAGATTTTAGCTTGTTTTCCTTCCGTTTTTTTTGGGCTTTTGATTTACAATTTTTTTTAGTAAAGTCCTTTACGCTTTTGTGTTGGTTTTGTTACTGTTGTTCATATTCATGTTAATGGCAGCTTTAGGGCTCATTGTCATAAAAAAAACAAAAATATACTAAAGGTATAAATAAATATATACTATATGGCTACATACATACACATACATATCAAGGCCGTCATTTTGTTTTAGTCTCACCCAACAAACAGCTGCAATATTGGAATTTCTAAATTTGTAAATTCCTCCTGATAGCTGCTACTTTTTTTAACATTTGGTGTGTCTGTGTGTGTGTTTTTAGTAGCTTGTTTATTTTATAAAATTAATTTTATTAAATCTCTAATTTCGGGCTTTTGTCTGACGTTTAGATTTTGTTTGATGAATATTGTGGCTGTTGCTCGTTCTGTTCGTCCTGTTGCTGCTTATGCTGATGATGTTGCTTCAGCTGTAGTATTGTAGTTGTAGCAATTTGTGGTTATTTATAAATTATCATTTGTTATGGAATTTGTTGCAAATGAGGCAAAGGATATTGTTGTGGCTGTGGTAGCAAAATTTGCTGTTGGTTGTAATGTTGCTGTTGTGGTTGTAATTGTTGTTGTTGTTGTTGCTGCTGTTGATGAGCCCCACCAGCTGCGACTGCTGCCGCCGCTAATGTTGAGGTAGTGGCTGCCAGTAGTGATGATGCAGTCTCTGTGAAATTTTTACCAAAACGTGCTCTATCCATGGTCTCCTTCATTAAACGTTCATTTTCCTGGCGAACTAGATTTCGTTGAAAGTGTTGTGGCAGGGGGGTAAAAAACAAATGTTTGCATATTAATACAAAAATGTTTATAAAAGGTTATTAATATTAATAAAATAAAGATAAAATTAAATTAGAAAAGTTATTATAAAGGTTTTTTTTTAATTTTCTTCTTTTTTTTCTTTAAATGGAACATTTTATTTTTATGAATTTGGTTTTGGTTTTAGTTTGTTTTAGAACTTTTTATTTTTCTTTGATTTCGTTTTTTCTTCTAAAAACTGTTGATGCTTTTGGTTTGAAACTGTAGTCAAAGTAAAGGCCTGTTGATGAATGTTGTTTAATGTTCATCAATCCAGACTATTTACTTTAAATACAATTTACCAGTTTTATAATATTATTTAGTTTTGATTTAAACACTTACAATGGCTGTAAATTTTGTAGTTTGCTATGTATTTAGTAAATTTTTTCACTCACGTTTTTCTTATTAAAAAAAGTATTTTTCTGAAAAAAAGTTAAACACCTTAAAGTAGGCTTTATATGTTGTTTTATTTAACACCCCTTAATGTAGGCTTTAGTTTCTGTTTTTTAACTTTATATGTACATAATTGTTAAGATGTATGTGTTCTAAATTAAATTTGTTTTGGCTTTAATATTTCTTTTTAAGTTCTTTGGTATACAAGGACTTTAAACATTTTGCAATTATTTTTTGCCAACCCAAAAAGCATGCTTTAGTTAAGTAAAGTTTTTACAGTCGAAAATATTGTAAGCTAATGGATCAGTTGTTAAATGATTATCTTTAGACAAGTCTATGTATTTGTCTATGGAATAATCTATTGATTAGTGTACGTACTAGTTTATTGATTAGTCTGTGTAATAGTCTATTGTCTAGTCTTCTATTTGAACTTATCTACGTACTAATTTACTGACTAGTTTTTTGAGCTAGTCTACTTACTACTTTTTAGACTAGTCTATTGACTATTCTATAGACTATTCTTTGGATTAGTTTATTGACTAGTTTTAGGTCTAGTCTACTGACTAGTCTTTGGACTAATGTACTGACTAGTCTACTGACTGGTCTTTAAACTACTATACTGACTAGTCTTTGGACTAGTCTACTAAACTAGTCGATTAAATTTTGCATGAGCTATTCTGATGACTAGTCTGTAGATGTTTCCCTTGATAAGTCTAATTAATTGACTAGTCTTTCGACTAGTCTTTTGAATAGAACTAGAACAGAACTAGAACAGAACTAGAACAGAACTAGAACAGAACTAGAACAGAACTAGAACAGAACTAGAACAGAACTAGAACAGAACTAGAACAGAACTAGAACAGAACTAGAACAGAACTAGAACAGAACTAGAACAGAACTAGAATAGAACTAGAACAGAACTAGAACAGAACTGTATGAGCTAATCTGCTGAATATTATGTAGATTTGTCTATTGACTAGTGTTTAGGCTAGTTCATTGTTTAGTCTTTGGATTATTGAATAGTATTTAGACTAGTCTATTAAATAGTCATTAGATCTTTTAGTGAAGTAGTCTTTAAACCAGCCAAAAGAAGGTACTAATGTTGCCAACTACCTTTTAATTGCTAACAAATTGCCAACTTTATAAAAATACACAAAAATCCCATTATAACAATTAAAACAATTATGGTGTTTTCAAATTTTTTTTGTGAAAAAATGCTCAAGAATAGAAAACACAGTAAAAATGTGTGTAATATAAATTTCATAACCAATTAAGAAATGTTTGTTCATTTTTTTGTGTTTAGACTTGTTGAAAAAGCACAAAAGGAAAGTAAAATATGTACACAAAAACACTAAAAGGGTAAAGTTTTTATTGTTCAGCTTTTTTTTAAAAGAAATTTAGGAGGTCCCTTTAAGATATTTAAGTAATTTTTAACTTAAACTAAAAATTGTCTTTAAGCGTTAACCCTAAATTCATAAAACGGAAAAAATTTGGAATGAAAACTGTTAGAAAAAAACTAAGTTGTTAAAGTAAAAGATTTTAGTTAAATAAAACAAACTTTCCTTTTCGAGCTAATCGTTTAATTTGTTTTAAATCAACAACTTTTTATTAACTGTTAAGCTTTTGTTGTTTTTAAACTAAGTTTTTTTCTAATGTTTTTTTGTTGGTATTCTACAGAAAACACTTTACACGTTACCAATACAACCGAAAACATCAATGATTCTTTTGTTTTTCCTAATAAATACTTGAAAATCTTTTTTTTTTATCCCACACACACTTTTGCTTCGTTTAATTTGTTTAAATAATTGGAAAAATGTCAACAACTGTTAATAGTTTTCCAATGAAAAAATATATTGAACAGAAGCTTTAAATAAAAGAAAATTATACAATAACTACTTAGTCATATCAATAGAATTTTAATCAAAGTAAATTAGAAATGACAGGCAAATGTTTACTAAAATGAAAAAAAGTACTAAATTTTATTCGAGAAGAGTAGGTACTTTCTTTTAGCTCCAAAAGTACCAGAAATTTCTTTTTACTAGTTTTTGGACTAGTCTATTGACTAGTCTTTGGACGAGTCTATTGACCAGTCTATGGGCTAGTCTATTGACTAGTCTGTTAATAAGTATATTGACAAGTCTCTGAAAGAATCTACTGACTACTATATACACTAGCCTATTGATTAGTTTATGGACTTATCTCCGGACTAGCCTTTTTACCAGTTTCTGGACTAGTCTATGGACTAGATTATTGACCAATCTCTGGTTTATACTAGTCTATTGACCAGTTTCTGAACTAATCTATTGATTAGTGTCTGAAATCATTTTTTGACTATCTTATTGACCAATCTCTGGACTAGTCTATTGACTAGTCTTTAGACTAATCTATTGACCAATTTATGCACTAGTCTATGGACTAGTCTATTGACAAGTCTGTTAATAAGTCACGAGTATAAACCAGTTTCTGCACTAGTTTATTGACTAGTCCCTGGAATAGTCTCTGGACTAGATTATTGATCAATCTCTGGTTTAGTCGAGGACCTAGTCAATTGACTAGCCTCTGGACTAATCTATTGTATATTTTATACACTAGTCTATTTAACAGTTTCTGAACAAGTCTATTAATTTGTGTCTCGAATAGTCTGTTGATTAGATTACTGACCAATCTCTGGACTAGTTTTGGAAGTTTAAACTAGTCTATTGACTAGTCTCAGTAGTAATTATTGTCAAGTCTATGGAATAGACTATTGACTAGTCTATTGGCTATTCTGTTGGGTATTGATTAGTCTACTAGTCTATAGTATCTTGGCTAGTAGACTATAGACTAGTATATCGACTGGTTACTTGACTATTCTATTGGAAAGTCAAAGGACTACTCTATTGACTAGTCTGTGGACTATTCTTTTGTCTAGTCTAGTGAAAAGTCTAATAATTAGTCTATAGATAAGTCTACTGACTAGACTCTAAACTATTCTATTGACTAGTCTCTGTACTTGTATCTGAACAAGTCTCTGAATTCCATATTATTATTAGTTTTAGTTTCCTTTTAAGATATTAAAACTGATCTTAACAAGTTTAAAACTTGTTAAAAAAAAAAAACAAGTAAGAGTGTTATATTCGGCCATGCCGAATCTTATATACCCACCATCAAATCATTCATGTTTATGTAGAATTTTACTGATGTACTCACATTTTTGGGTCAGTAATAAGTCATTTTCAAAAGGGGACATTGGTAAGGTCAATTATAAATCCATATTCATTAAATTTATGAAAATGATTTTATTTCCTATAAAACTTTTTTATGTCGAATTTTATTGCTTTATATATATGTTATGAGCAGATATGAGCATAAATTTATGTTCTCATTAAACATGTTTCTGTTGAATTTCACCGCTATTGATACATCTCTTAGCGATAAAGTTATTTTCTGAAGGGGGCATTATAATAGGGATAGGAGAAAACGTGAAAACGATCCTTATAAAATTTGATAGGGAGATTTTGGCTCGCACGAAACTTGTGTATGTAGAATTTTTTAGTACTGAGCGTTGAATTCGTTGTCTAAAGGGCACCTTATTAGGGGGTTAGATAATAATGGACCTATCCTCATAAAATTTAAGAAAATGATTTTTGTTCCCATAAAACTTTTATATGTCGAATATTATTGTTATATATATGCTTCTTAAGGTAGATATGAGCATTAAAGTCGTTTTCTGAAAGGGACCTTATAGGTGGGATAGGGTCAATTATCCTTATAAAATTCTACAAAGAGATTTATGAGACCATAAAACATGTTTGTGCCGAATTTCACCGCTATTGATGCTTCTCTTAGCCAGTTATGAGCGACAAAGTCATTTTCTGAAGGGGACTTTATATGGGGGGTAGGGTCAATTATGAACCGATCCTTTTAAAATTCTACGAAAAGATTTATGTCCCCATAAAACATGTTTGTGCCGAATTTCACTGCTATTGATGCTTCTCTTAGCCAGTTATGGACGATAAAATTATTTTCTGAAGGGGACTTTATATGGGGGGTAGGGTCAATTATGGACCGATCCTTATAAAATTCTACGAAGAGATTTATGTCACCATAAAACATGTTTGTGCCGAATTACACCGCTATTGATGCTTCTGTTAGTCAGTTGTGAGCGATAAAAGCATTTTCTGAAGGGTACTTTGTATGGGGGGTAGGGTCAATTATAAACCGATCCTTATGAAATTCTACGAGAAGATTTATGTTCCTATAAAACATGTTTGTGCCGAATTTCACTGCTATTGATGCTTCTCTTAGCCAGTTATGGGTGACAAAGTCATTTTTTGAAGGGGACTTTATATGGGGGGTAGGGTCAATTATCGACCGATCCTTATAAAATTTTATGAAGAGATTTGTGTTCCCGTAAAACATGTTTGTGCCGAATTTCACTGCTGTTGATGCTTCTCTTAGCCAGTTATGTGCGATAAAGTCATTTTTTGAAGGGGACTTTATATGGGGGGTAGGGTCAATTATGGACCGATCCTTATGAAATTCTGCGAAGAGATTTATGTCACCATAAAACATGTTTGTGCCGAATTACAGCGCTATTGATGCTTCTGTTAGTCAGTTGTGAACGATAAAGTCATTTTCTGACGGGTACTTTGTATTGGGGGTAGGGTCAATTATGGACCGATCCTTATGAAATTCTATGAAAAGATTTATGTCCCTATAGAACATGTTTGTGCCGAATTACAGCGCTATTGATGCTTTTGTTAGTCAGTTATTGGCGATAATGTCATTTTCTAAAGGGGGCCTTATATGAGGGGTAGGGTCAATTATCGACCGATCCTTATAAAATTCTACAAAGAGATTTGTGTTCCCGTAAAACATGTCTGTGCCGAATTTCACTGCTATTGATGCTTCTCTTAGCCAGTTATGTGCGATAAAGTCATTTTCTGAAGGGGACTTTATATGGGGGGTAGGGTCAATTATGGACCGATCCTTATGAAATTCTGCGAAGAGATTTATATCACCATAAAACATATTTGTGCCGAATTACACCGCTATTGATGCTTCTGTTAGTCAGTTGTGAACGATAAAGTCATTTTCTGAAGGGTACTTTGTATGGGGGGTAGGGTCAATTATGGACCGATCCTTATGAAACTCTATGAAAAGATTTATGTCCCCATAAAACATGTTTGTGCCGAATTACAGCGCTATTGATGCTTTTGTTAGTCAGTTATTGGCGATAATGTCATTTTCTAAAGGGGGCCTTATATGGGGGCTAGGCGAAATCGTGGACCGATATTGCCCATTTTCAATACCAAACAAACTACATGAACTATAAGTATCTGTGCAAAATTTCAGCTCGCTAGCTACTTCCGTTTGGACTCTATCGTGTTTTCAACAGACAGACAGACAGACGGACAGACGGACAGACGGACGGACATGGCTAGATCGTCTTAGAATCTAATAAGGACCCAGAATATATATACTTTTATTGGTCTTAGACGAATATTTCAATGTGTTACAAACGGAATGACAAAAACAATATACCCCCCATCTTTTTTGATGGTGGGTATAATAAAGCATACTTTTGGGTTGCGGAAATATATCCTCTGCAAACATATACATATGTGCAATACACATACATTTCCCATTAAAACCTCATTCTTTTAGCGTCCACTCTCTTTATAGATATTTCAATTTGTTTGAAAATTTAGTTTAAAAAAAAATACACGTCAAACTGTTAAAAGGTTTCCATTTAAGTGGAGGGAAACCAAGAAACCAATGAACTAAAAGTTGACAGTAACCAAAATAGAAAAAAGAAAACTTGACGAAGTAAAGCAAATAAGTAATAAAAAAAATCCGTGGACAAAACTTATTTATCATTCGAAGGAGAAACCTTAAAAAAATCACAACAACAATGGATATAGTAAATAAAAATGTTTATTTAAGGATTTAAAAACATTATTTTTTTTTAAATTAACGGCCACTTTAAAATGTTAAAAATAAAAATGAAAAATTTTATTTTTTTTTGTTCAAAAATAAACCATTTATTTTCTTTTGAACAATTTTTCATTTCAGTTTGCTCATGATGTTGACTCTATGGATTTTACACTTGAAAAATTGCACTTTTTGTTTTGTACTTGAGTGCAGAATATAAAAGAATTAAAAAAAATAAAAATAAATTGTTGTTTAGAAAAAATTTTTATTTCAATGCATTTGTTGCTGCTGCCACTGTTGTTGTGTGAGTCAAGTGCATTACAACTATATAAGGTGACTTCCAAATGCATGTGTCTAAAACATCATCAACATTGTCACCTTCCAAGACCATATAGCAAACAATTTATGAGTTTGCAGAAATATTAGAGATAGATACATGTATTAACACAGCAGCACCACAAATACTCATAATGGGACCAACTGGAAGAATTTTGAATAGACCATGGAACATTTCTTAGACTAGTCTTATTAGCGGACTATAGACTAAGGACTTAAATAGCTTAAAGACTAAAATATAGCATAGATTATAGAATAGACTATAAACTAAACTATAGACTAGACTTAAGACATGAATATAAAATAGACTAGACAATAGACTATACTATAGACTAGACTATAGACTAGACTATAGACTACACCATAGATTAGACTATAGACTAGACTATAAACTAGACTATAGACTAGACCATAGGTTAGACTATAGACTAGACTATAGACTAGACTATAGGCTAGACTATAGACTATAGACTAGACTATAGACTAGACTATAGACTAGACTATAGACTAGACTATAGACTAGAC